>NC_081156.1:28036776-28201776 GCF_012432095.1 Onychostoma macrolepis | reverse complement strand
ACAACCAGACATGATACTTAAATATTTCTGTGCGGTTGTGAAGCTGTGCATTGACTCGCAGGAAGTGAGTTAGTATGCATTTGGAGGGAAACCAAGAACATTGATTTTGGCTCGCGGACACCCACCCCCTGGTATTCAGTTTACGGTGAGAATAGCAAATCAGCATGCACAGTTCACACTCCCTTCCAAGTAGATCCATCTTCAACTTTCTGCGTATCATCCCCTTAAACGATCTAGGTAAGAATGAAACAAAATTACCTGATACACTCTGTAAAAAAAAAATGACCTACTTAATCACTCTATCTTGTCCCTGCAGGTCAGGTCAGGCTTCTCAGATTATTGCCTTTTCAAACAAGACAAATCTGTTGTCTTTATAAGCGGCGGCTTCATCCTTCACACCGATGCAGCTGTTTCAAAAGCGATGGATGTCGCCCAACATCATCTCCCACTCAATATTTTTGTCTGACGTTTTCCCAGCCATTATTAGTTTGTGTGACATTACAACCACAGCACATTCTCAGCTGCAGACATATATAATTTAAAACTCCCTGTTCTCCGCGTGATGGGGGCGTGCGTCTTTTTTCCGGGTAGCAGACACGCACGCTGTTGGGTGTCAACAGATCCTTCCTCATCACAGCGAGCTGAGTCAGAGAGCTGAGGAACTGAGAGACTGCGTGACAGAAAAGCTCAGAAATGCCTCAGAAAGCCAATGGAAACTGTATGTATTGCTTAGCTGACATTGTACAGAGGAAGGTGTGTGAAGAACATGGGTCTTGACAGGAAAGCATTTGTTTGTATATGTGCATGACTGATTATGTAGAAACACAACAGATTTTTTCCTTGTTTGACTGGATGCTCAAAACACACATAACACAAAAACACAGAATCACATCTATCAGTTACGAAGCATGGCATCACCATGTGTCCATAGAAATTACATGTTATTCTGAACATTGTCCCATGGTAACTTGATACCACATTTTAGACACATCATAGTATCATGGTTTACCATGAACCATGGTAATAACTAACACCATGGTTACCATGGTATTTGTTTTTCAGAATACCTTAGAAGTACCTTGGAGTACCACATACTGTACATACTATGATACATGAATTTTAGTGCCATGATATTATAAAAATAACATTGCAGTAAGTGTAATACCACCTCCGTACCATGGTACAAACTTTTTTTTTTACTGAAATTCATGTATCGTGGTGTTTATACAGTATGGCTGCACTGGTTTGGTAGAAAGTACATTAAAACAGTAATATTATGAAATATTTTAACCAAAGTATGTTGCAGACATTTTATGAAGACCCTAAAGGATCATACTTGTGGAAAATGGGCATCCAATGTCTCTTTTAAATAAATAAAAAATATTACTGACCCCAAACTCTAGAACAATTGTGTATGGTTCTATATAGTACCATGGTACAGTACCATATCCAAAACACCAAGTATCATGTATCAAAAATACTAAAGTACTCTGACATGCCACAATAACAACATGCAGCATTTGGAGGGCCTGACAGATAAAAGCGATGCACTCGAATATTTATCAGTATGACCGTTAAATCTGGATGCGTCCACCTGCTTTAAGCATTTCAGTAATACTGTTGTAGTACAAGCTTGTGAGAGTGTGTGAGGCCTCATTACTGTTTAGTGATATTGTAGTCATCGTAAAACAGAATTGATAAGTTTAGAGGAGTCAGGGGACTGCTGCAGAGTGTGATAACTAACTACTGTGTGTGTGTGCAGGTGGGATCTGAACGATGTTACCACTGTGTGTGAATGTATGTGTGCAGTATTTTAATAAAAATGAAATAGTTTTGAAACAAAACTATTAAGCCTCATCAACAAATGAATAACACAATATGATGATTAACAGATGGGTACCAGTGTGCAGGAAGGGATTTTCTAAGCACCACAGGATGTTCCTCAGTTCTGTCTCCAGCAGAATCAGGTTTAGTCCCTCAGCAGTGTCTGAGCAGCCCAGAGCGCATCTGACAATTAAAGGCATAGTTCACTTAAAATTAAAATGATGTCATTATCTGCTCACCCTAATGTTGCCCTAATTCACCTGCCTACCTTCTAACTAACTAACTAACCAACAATAGATAGACAGATAGACAGATAGATAGATAGATGGATAGATAGATGGATAGATATTTACCTTTGTGTTCTGCAAATAAAAATCCTATAGATTTGCAACAATATGAAAGTCAGTATATGACAATGCAATATTGTTATTTGTGTGTGTGGACTACACCTCGGACAGGTAAATATACTGTATCTGAAAACCTGGCTAATAATGCATTATCACAAATGTCTCTCCCAACAAACCCCTGAAAATGAAAAAGTGAAATATGACTGTTGTGCACTTTTGGGCGTCTATGAGGTCTCCTTATCCTTTGCTTCAGAAGATTCTGGAACACAGCTGCTGTGTTCCACTCACACAAAAACACACACATTAGCTATTATGGTGTGAAGAAAAATGCTTACAAGCCAAATAAAACTAACACATACACTGATTGATTTCTAATAGGCCAATGGCCAAGACAACAGAAGCCCACATACAAATACAAAGACAAGGACAAATGCGCGTGCACACACACACACACACACACAGCACGACTGCCCATCTGGACTGCAGCGCCGGCCAGTGAACCATGAAACACTGCAACTGTTTGTTTTAGTGCTGGGAATTCAGAAACACCAGGCAAAATTACACTTTTATTAATTGAGCAAATGCAAGAGCAAGATACAAATACACACAATAAAACTATACGTTACAATTATAGCAAATGAATAAATCATATAAATGAAAAACTTCAAAAACACAAATATAACAAATACATTAAATTATAAATTAAAATGTTCCACTGGGACAAGACCATGGGAATCAGATAAGCCCTTTACACAATCTGACATGGCTGGGGCTGGAATTGAACTGCGGGTTTCGTCTGGCCAGAGGAGAACTGTCCCCCTGACTGAGCCTGGTTGGGGACACTTAATTTCTAGCGATTATCGTCGATTTGATTGCACAGATACTATTTAAACTAAATGGAGCTAGACAATGACATCTCTGAATTCAATAATTAAATGCCTTTAACTGAAAATTGAATGTTTAATCTTATCATTATACATTACTGACACTCTATCCTCCAATTTGATACTGTTAAGTGATTTTACACAATCTGTATTGTTGAAAGTACTATATAAATAAAGGTGACTTGACTTGACTTGACTTGACACACACACACACACACACACACACACTGGTAATACTTAATCCCTTCGACACACTAAGATATGGACTTAACCAATCTGTGGACATCAAAGGTTTTTAAAATGTATCTTAATCCTTGTCATTTATAAAGTCAGAAAGCAAGAGAGACAGAAAGAGACAGAGAACAGAAAAAGCCTTACTGCTCAGATTTGTGAGGACATGATTAGGTTAAGCAGAAGCAGGGTCCAAAATTAATGCTCAAGACACAAATGAGAGGCATCTTTTTTCTTTTTTTTGTTTTGGAGAGTAAACTGAATTTGTCAGTAACATTTTCAGAATTCCAAAATATAATCGAAGAATTTTAGAATTCAATATAATATAATATAATATAATATAATATAATATAATATAATATAATATAATATAATATAATATAATATAATATAATATAATATAATATAATATAATATAATATAATATAATATAATATAATATAATATAATATAATATAATTACTCAATTACATTTATTCTGACCACTGACTACAAACACAGACTCTTAATCAAAGGCACACACTCTGGTGCAACAGAAAGATGTTCAAATATAAGCAGCACTTCTTCTACAAAAATGTAATGTTTACAAAAAGACCCGAGGTTCTACGCTGTCAGAGCAATTGCTATTTCTAAAGATTAAATCACAGTGAGTGACAGATGATTAAACCACAGAGACAGATATTTGTTCTCTAGGACATATACAGATGAACAGAGGGCCATTACTCATGGTTAACTTTGCTCTGTGAAAACAACCTATAAGAATTCTCTGCAAGAAGTTGTGCCCTGCAAGCCTCGAATGGTTTAAAATGTCTTGTTTTGTCACATGATTTGATTATGACTTCAATTAGTCAAAATAATGTAATAAATTCAATTGTATCCTCAGCCTTTTCTCTAACATGCATATATTCACATTATTTACACACATTATATTAACATTAACTTTTCTCTAACATGCATATATTCACATTATACACACACACACACACACACATACGTATGTGTGTGTGTGTGTGTGTGTATTTGCTAACATTATCAGATATGTGAACATATATGTGTGTGTGTGTGTGTGTGTGTGTGTGTGTGAGAGAGAGAGAGAGGTTATATATATATTATGATATGATGCAAATAATGTTGCACCAAAATCATAATTGTAAAGTCAATATTTTGCATGGCTATTTTCTCACCCTTTCTCAAAAACACAAAACATAACCATTTTCCACCTTTACATCTCACCTTTAAAATTAAACAGGCTGTTTTTTTTACTGCTGTCCCTTTAAGACTATGTAAACAGACTATTTGCATGTAAAATGAACAGCTCTGTGCACATGGAGCACAGGACTGGTCAAATGTTGGTGTTGCTCCATCTTTCAGTAACAACCTCTCTGCAATGCATGCATTACCTTGTGTCATGTTCACAAAACAATCCTTGCTGAAATCTTCCACATAAACTCTGCTATTCAGGAATTATAATATGTATAACATTTGTTCTGAAAGTTACCATATGTTTTCATGGTACAGCAAAATCTTATTTCAAAAGATCAGGACAAGCTAATTTCCTCACGATACGGCGCTTTTAATCACACAATTAATTCTATGAAAGTGTAGAAAAGTAATAAATGTCAAACATGAGTGCGTGAAGCTGGACGTCAGCCGAGGGTGATCAGGTTTACCCTGGGCTTTCTGCCCAGTTATGACCCCTGTCCGACAGCTAATGTGTCCAATTAGAGTAACGCACAGGCAAACCGCCAGTTCTCTGTCGTTATGGAAACTAGCAGATATGCAATAACTGTTGCATGCTTGTGGTATACTTGTGTCTCAGATGCAATTAATTATTTCCAGCACAAAAACCATTAGTTCACACCTCCCCCTCAAATTCACACACACATCCCGAATGTTTTCAGCTCTCTGCACCAGCCTTTCCTCCAATTCACTATTTCACACATAAGGCAAAAAAACGCTGTTCATTTTGAGCGCGTAACAAAAAAGTAATCTACTGTTCACAATGGAGCCAATCACAACTTTTCGCTTCATTAATCACTCCACCAACTCAGAAAAAAAAAACACTTTTTCATGAACTAAACACCCAAAAATGAAAATCCTGTCATCATTTACTCTTCCTCATGTCCTTCCAAACTTGCATTACTTTTTTCTTTTGTGGAATGTAAAAAGATATTTTAAATAACCAAACAGTTTCTGGAAGTAAATATTGGAAATATTTAAAAAATACTGGAATATATTTCAAAAATCAATCGGAAACAAAGCTGGTTATTTACATTCTTCAAAATATCGGTTTTTGTGTTCTACAGAAGGAAGAAATGCATTCCAGTTTGGAACGACATGAGTCTGAGTAAATTAATAGAATTACAATTTTTTTGGATGAACTATCCCTTTAAGATTTCAAGGACAGAGTTTACTAGAATGAGTTGTAAAATCGGTTCATTCACAGCACTGCTATTTTCATAGAAACCTTTTCCATGTCTTTTTGAGAATGAAAAGGATAACAAAGATCAGAGTTATCAAAACTATACCTGTCAGTGTTAAAACAGAATACTCAATAGACTCGCTCAAACTGTGTCAGAACTGATATTTTACAACATTATCATCAAGTTTTCGGTGGTTTCCAGAAGTTTTCTGTACCTGTACTTCATGCCGGTGAGTTTTCCGGTGGACTCTTTCAGGGAAATGTGGTGCCTGTGTGTAAAGGAGCCCAGGCTCCGGGCGATCAGCGCCACCGTTCGGAACCGTGCCCGTGCCGCGCTGGCCGTGTTCGGACTCGAGGTGTTCTGCTTGTTGGGCTCGCTGGTGCGTGGGGCCTTCAACCCGTGATCCGTACACGCGAAGGACACCTGCATGGCTGTTAACTGCAAAGGAACTTGAGTAGGAAAAACCGACACAGCTTGTCCTGGAAGTCCAAGAGAATCAGGATGGAGTTCTGGATTGGCTCTCAAATACTGAGGAGTTTATAGTCACTAGTTCACAAATCAAAGCCTGCCTCTCTCTTTCTAAAACTCTTGCTCTCTTTCCCAACAGGAGCTGATCCCGCCGTTTGATGCTCTACTTAACCTGTGCGATGCTGCTGTGCCCTTCACTCTTCTCTTTGTTTTGCCTCCTTTTGTCACGCTTTCCCCTCCACTGATCTGAACTGACCCTCAACGGTGTTCCTCCTCTGGCTGATGACGGGCTGAGGGGGTTTTCTTCAGCCCACGCTCCTCACTGAGACTATAAGAGCAGTCCGAGTGCACCGCAGGAAACGCACAGCTATGCAACAGACTCCGGGACTCTGGTGGGCTGCAAACCAGATGATCGATGTATTCCTGAAACTCCAGGACGGAACCGGACGACCTTCCGAATGCCGTCCAAATGAGTGAGCTGCAAGGTGAAAAATACCCAGCGTCCCGCATCTAAATGTCCTTTTTCCAAAAACAGGCGAATGCAGTTCGGCTGGCACTAAAAAAAACAGTCAGTTTGATGAAGAAATATGCAAACGAAAGCAGACAGGCAGAGGAGAGGACAGAGAGAGAGGGGGATGCGGCATGATCACTGGGGCTGTAAGTGAAAGAGAAGCTAACAGAGATGGAGAGAGAGAGAGAGAGAGAGTGAGTGTGAAAGAGGAGGCATGAAAGCATAGCATGTGAGAATGATGCTCAATCAGAGACGTTAAGGAGGGAGGAGAGAGAGAGTGGGAGATGGAGAGAGAGAGACTGCAATGAGACTGAAATAACTGCAGTCTCTCACCAGCGGCTCAGTGCTGCGCTCAACAGCGAGAGTGAAGACAATCCATCTGGATGGGACACTATGTATGTATGTGTGAGTGTGATACACTTGGATACATTTATAATGCAGATGCCATTCTCATTTCGCAGTTTGTCACATGTAGTCCACTGTGAAAACTTGAAAAAGGGTGTGATGGAACAGTTAAGCATTGATTGGACGTCTTGATATATATATATATATATATATATATATATATATATATTTAGCATATATTAAACCCCTGAATGATGTTACTGACTAATGTTACTGACATCTGGTTGTCAAATGAAACACAACACGCAGCATTAATTTGAAAGCTGAGCTTACCATCATAAAAGGAGTGAACTAGCCTCCTGTCAGGTCACACAATGTCCCACAATGCACTTGTGTGCTACTGCTTTCCTCGAAACTTCCTTGTACTGCAGTGGGATTATAACAATGACTGAACACAACATGCCGTTCAGTGAAGGAGCTCAAGACTAGACATCAAGTTAAAGCCTGAATCTGGCCCGTAAACAAGACCATGTGTTCCAACCTGACTGGCGCGCTCAGATATTAAAGTCTCAACCTGATCGAACCTGAAAATGTTTTTATTTTCTGTCCAAGCGAGTTGACCCAACAGCACAGTCTCTCACATAAAATAAGTTTGAGTTTTTAGGAATTACAAACTAGAACCTGACAGAAACCTAACGTAATATGTGGGAAAACAGGACAGAACCAGCCTGAAACTTGTTCTGGCTGGCAAAGAAAAATTCCAAAGAATATTCACTGGTAATGCTCTCCCAAAACATGATTTGGCCATAATGACTGATAGAAAACAAACCAGAACAATACAGAATTCATAGAGCTGCCATTCAAATATTACCAAATATACAATTATACAAATTACCAAATATACAGTACATTTTTAACCCCGGGTCAAGGCCACCTACCCACCTACGAACCATAAAGGTAAAAAAAAAATATATATAATGCCGACATATAATGCGTTACGTTACAGGCGTCCCAAGTTTGAATCTGACCTTTTTTTCTGTTCCCTCCCACCTCCCTCTCTCCCACTTCGCTGTCCTATCATAATAAAGGCAAACAAAAAAACAAAAAAAAATCATACATACATTATATATATATATATATTATACTGTATATATTATGCATATATACAGGTGCATTTTTTCTTGTAACTTATTTCAAAAAGTGAAACTTTCATATATTTTAGATTCATTACATGTAAAGTAAAACATTTCAAACGTTTTTTGTTTTAATTTTGATGTTTAGAGCTTACAGCTCATGAAAGTCAAAAATCCAGTCTCTCAAAATATTAGAATATGTCCTTAAAAAAAGGATTTGCAAAACAGAAAAGTTCAAGTTCTTTAAAGTATGTTCATTTATGCACTCACTTCCATATGGGGTTATGTTGGCTGGCCAATCAAGCACTGTAATATCATGGTCAGCAAACCACTTGGAAGTGGTTTTGGCACTGTGGAGAGGTGCTAAAGTCCTGCTGGAAAAGGAAATCAGCATCTCCATAAAGCTTGTCAGCAGATGGAAGCATAAAGTGCTCCAAAATCTTCTGGTAGAAGGCTGCATTGACTTTGGACTTGATAAAACACAATGGACGAACACCAACAGATGTCACGGCATCCCAAATCATCACTGACTTCGGAAACTTCACACTGGACTTCAAGCAGCTTGGATTCTGTGCCTCTCCAGTCTTCTTCCAGACTCAGACCTTGATTTCCAAATGAAATGCAAAATTTACTTTTATCTGAAAAGAGGACTTTGGACCACTGAGCAACAGTCCAGTTCTTTTTCTCTTTAGCCCAGGAAAGATGCTTCTGACGTTGGCTTTGCTTGACAGTATTCTCAAGCTTGCGGTCATCCCTGTTGCTTGTGCACTTTTTCTTACCCAATTTCTTCCTTCCAGTCAACTTTGCATTTAATATGCTTTGATACAGCACTCTGTGAACAGCCACCCCTCTCAGTAATGACCTTCTGTGACTTACCCTCTTTGTGGAGGGTGTCAATGATTGTCTTCTGGACCATTGCCAAGTCAGCACTCTTCCCCATTATTGTGGTTTCAAAGAACAAGAGATACCCGGAATTATACTATGGTCATTTATTGAAACTCAAATGTAAATATTCTAATATTTTGAGATACTGGATTTTTGACTTTCATGAGCTATAAGCGCTAATCATCAAAATTAAAACAAAAAACTTTTGAAATGTTTTACTTTACATGTAATAAATCTAAAATATATGAAAGTTTCACTTTTTGAAATGAGTTACAAGAAAAAAGTAACTTTTTCACGATATTCTAATTTTTTGAGATGCACCTGTATATGTACTGTATATGTTAGTGCTGTTAAACGATTAATCGCAATTTTTTGTTTACATCATAAATGTGTGCATACTTTGTATATTTATTATGTATATATAAATACAAACATGTGCATATTTAAGAAAAATATGTTGTTTATATATTAAATATATTTATATATAATATAAAATATAAGAATATAAATATATAAATGTATATACATGCAAATATTTTCAAAATATATACCGTATTTGTGTATTTATATATACATAATAAATATACATGGTACACATTCATATATTATGTAAACAAAACTTTTATTTTGGATGCGATTAATCGCAATTAATTGTTTGACAGCACTAATATATTATATATATATATATATATATATATATATATATATATATATATATAAAACTGAACAAAGCTGAAATTAAAATATAAATGATTAGAACCAGACTTATATGAATAGCTAACTGAAACAAATAAGTACTAAAAATGAAGTACAATAAGAACTAACATTATTAAAACTAAAAAAATATAAGTAAAAAAATATTAAAAAATACAAAATGACAAAAGCATACTAAATCTATAATTAAAAGCAAAATTGAAAATATATGAAAATTAATCAAAATATAATAGTATATAAATAGTATTAAAATAAACAATAACCAAATAAGTAACTGCCTTTATAAGTGAGTAATGAAATCATTCACTTGAACAATTCGTTCGAGAACAGTGATTCATTTAGCAACGAAACAAGTGACTGTCCTTATCAGTGAGTCACAAAATAATTCACGTAAACAATTAGTTCATTAACAAAAGTACTGCATGTTGTTATGATTCTGCTGTGGCTTTGCTGTAGCAAAAATAGACTAAGTAAAAGTAATATATAAATATAATGTAAGTCGCCAATTTGCTGAAACATTTTTTGAGACTTTTGCATTTAAAATGTTTAAACTTTACAAAGTAGCCTACACATATAGATGACCTCAAAGCAAACAGACATGGACTGAAATCTCACAAGCTAAGGTGTTGGAGCTAAACTCTGCAGTGCAGTGGCCCTCCAGGACCAGCTGCACAGCCCAACTCTCTCTGACAGTCTTAACTGAGTGTAAGTGTGTCATTTAAGAGAGCTTAATCTGAGACTGTCACACTTTGGCGTCCCCTGATGGAAAAACTATTCTGGCACCCTGAGACAAAGATCTCTCTAAACGTCCCCCTGATAATGAGACTCAGTCAGAGATCACCCACTTTATTACGCTGTCGTCCAAATAAAGAGCTCTAACAGGAAATTAGTTTAGTCAAACATGGTTTTGCAAGAGCCCTCCGAGGACATCGCTCCCTCATTTTAAACGTCTTAGTTTATCCAGATAACATTATCATAAGTTTCTCCTCACTAAGAACAGTCGAGAAAGTCACTGATTTAAAAACACAATTAAGTCTGATGTGGGCTGCAGTAGAAGATAGTGAAATAAAATAGATACAACCATTGGCACTGGAGCCGGGGGGACCATTTAGCCTTCTGAACCGAGTTTAGTCGGCTGATATTAAAATGCAATTCTGTTGGCTCTTTTTTTAAAGTTCTTTCCTATAATAAACTTCAATTCACTACATTTCAACAGGTAAAGGCATATTTTTTTTGTTAAGAGCAAAACAATACAGACACATTGCACACAGAATTGTAGAATTCTATTCTACAATTAGAAAAAAAATCCTTATAATTATTTAATTAATACAACATAAAGAATTTTGAATATGACTTAATATTATGAAGTAAATTTGCTACTGTCAATGTTAGTTTAAGCAATTTTAACTATTTTGTCAATTTCAACTGTAAGTTTTTTTTTTTCCAAAGTCATTCTTATAGTACACAGTTTTGAAGATTTTAATTAGAATGTATGCATTTTAAAAATGCAATTTGTAACAGTAAATAGTTGTTAAAAATTAAAAATATATTTTTTTATATCAGTGTGATATACTGGAATAAGTTACCCTGAAAAACCTAATAATTAAAAAACTTAATTATAATAACATTTGTCTAATAATTAATTATGAATATTAGACTTAATTCAGGAAGGTTAACTTTCTATCATGCATTAAAGGGATAGTTCACCCAAAAATGAAAATTCTGTCATAATTTACTCAGCATCAAGTTGACTTTGTTTTCCATAACATGGAATGTTTTCCATAAATACTATGGAAGTCATTGGGGACCATCAGCTTTTCAGATCTTTTTTGTTCAACAGAAGAAAGCAAACTGGTTTGGAACAACTTAAAGGTGTATAAATGATGACTGAATTTTCATTCTTGGGTGCACTATGCCTTTACAGTAAAAAAGCAGAATAACAAAATAACAAGAATATTATTTTGGACTGTTGGACACACATTATTAATAGGCTGTAACAGGCCTCAGCATGGCACATACTCACAGTATGAATCTGTCAGTCACTGGCCATGACAATCAGTTGTACAGAACCCTTATAATTGATAATATGCTTTTCACCTCTACATCAAATATGACAGGATTATGTAAGAACAGATTTACATTTTGTCTACATAATGACCTTTTCCTTCTGCACAGCTCTGTACCTAACCCTCATCTCTCTCCCTCTTTCCCCTCAGAATAATCCCAGCTGTCATATGGGATTAGTTGTATTGCAAGTCATTAGCATAAAAAAACAGTGTGAGTCAAAGCAGATCAAGCTGGCTGCTAATCAGAGCTAATACCTTTATTTTACCCAGCGGTAGCCCCTCCTTCGATGGCTAGAATAACACCTCTGACTCATACTGGTGTTTCTACTCATAAACAAAACCTTTGATCTTTGACACGTGCTTTCACGCACTGATTATACAGTATGGGTTCTTGTCTTTTCATTCCAAAAGACATGCTCTAAAAATACAAGGTGTGTACATATACAATAAACATGTCAAGAATGAAATTGAAAAGCAGCAAACATGCTTTTGAAAACCTGAAATTAAATTCAGAACAGGTTTCAGGAAATACATTACCTTTCAAAAGTTTAGGGTTGGCAAGGTTTTTTTTTAAAGAAATTAATTAATTTGTGCATTGAAGCATCCAGTGAGGTATTAAACTTTCTTATTCATAAAAGGATATTGGAAAAAGTTATTTGATTTAAACAAAAAATTAATCAGCACACCATAGTTTTCAAAACTGATAATAATGTGAAATGTTTCTTGAGCACCAAATCAGCATATTAGGATCATGTAAGACTGGAATATTGCATGCTGAAAAAGTATGTTTTAAAATTACATTAATATCAAAGTTATTCAAAGGAAGTATATTCAAACAGAACTGTAATTTCTTAAATTGTAATAATATTTCACAATATTACTGCATTTTTAATAAAATAAATGCATCCTTGGTGGACATTTTTCAAAAACATTCAAAAATCTTACTGACCCCAAACTTCTGAATGGTAGCGTAAGTTCAAAATAGTATACAGTACATAAATTTCTGCCTCGGTTAAACAGCCTCTAGACATTTTTTGTAATGGATTCGAAATGATTATTTAAAAGTGACATTATGCAAAGAACATGCTAAGAATAAATATGTTGCTCATATAATAAAATCAGCAAGTTTCCACTTGTTCATTTGTTTGCAGTGAATTTTGACACGTTCTCACAAGCCATGCAGTTACACCACTGTAAGGTTGTCCAAATGTCATATAAAATGCTTACTGTGTTAAAAACTAGTAATATGCACCTGTAGATCATTGTGGTGTTGGCGCCTACTGACTCCAGTAAAGAGTACCCATGGATCTGCATGAAATGCCCCAGCTGCTGCAGCTCCAAGGCAGAGTTGGATCTGCCTTCCCAGCGGGGACAACCTGCTGTGTGGTTTGAGCTCAATCCCGTCCCTTGTCTCTGGATGAAGCGGCCCGGGGTCCTCTCAGAACGCTGAGCACTTTTCTGCCTAGGGACGTGAATGTCGCTGCAAGCTGCCTTGTACAGGTACATTTTGCTGAAACTCACCCAAATATGCAATGTGGTCATAAAGATGTGAGAACTTTTCCACCTTGGCAGTTTTATATGAATACACAAAGCTATGAGTCTGTGCAAACAGCTGCAGCCAGCTCAGGTCAATCCAAATACAGGACATCACACATGGAATTGTAATCCTTTAGTACCATCCAGTCATGGGTTTTCTGACTTCATGGCATTACAGTGAACAATAGGAGATAGAATTGTAAGTCATCTAAAATCCTCATGTTCCCTGTGTGACTGTAGTCAGAAAAAATCCCAAATCTCTGGGTAACTACCCACATATGCTCACATAAAAACAAACCCTGAAACACACAGGTGGCAGCGGCAGCGGCAGCTGGATCTACAACTCAATTACTTCCCTAATTCCAGAAATTTACATCTAAACGCATAGCTTTCAAAAGCACCGGGTTATGACACAGCATTATTCCTGGTAATTTGTTAATTAGATAACAAAATCAGCTCTTGCATGGGCTCTGGCGCTGTCTGGCATCAACACTGACTGCCAGCTCCTTTGTGGATAAGCTGGGAAAAGCTTCGGCCATATTTCTGACATCAGATCAGATCAGTGGAATGGTATGAAGAGAATTTCAGCCAGAACACACATATGAGACGGTGCAGCATTTTTTTGTTCTATGTGAGTTTTTGTTCTGTGTGCTCCTCCTCATCCTTCTATGAAGCTCAAAAATACTTATTTAAATAATCTCAAACTCAGAATCACAAAATCATGTTAACAGACCAAAATTTCTTAAATATGAAAAGTCTCAAAAGTCTTAAATATGGCGTAATCAAATTCTGACTAATTTAAAAACACTTTTTTTCTCAGTTCAGACTCGCCTATGTAAATTTGTTCTCAGTTTAGGAACACCTACGAATATTTGTTTTCAATTCAAGCGCGCCTACGACTATTTGTTCTCAATTCAGCCTTGCCTACGCAGATTTGTTCTAAATTCAGACCCGCCTACATAGATTTGTTCTCAGTTTAGACTCGCTTAAGTAGATTTGTTTTCAATTCAGTCTCACTTACATGGATTTGTTCTCATTGTAGACTCACATACACAGGTTTGTTCTTAATTCATAATTACATAAACAGATTTGTTCTGAATTCAAGCTTTAATGGTCTTGCATTTGAATTCAGACTCAATTAAACAGATTTGTACTCCAATACAGACTCAGTACGTACAGAAATCTGCTTTAAGCAACCTCAAACACAACAGCTTCAACAGATCAAAAATCTCCAACATGGCTGCACTCAAATTCAAATACATCTGTTTGCAAATTTAGATGCACAATTCAGACTCAAACGGACTTCCATTGAAATTCAGATCAGTTCTTGATGTAGACTCACAGTGGTATAACAGCAATTTAATTTAGGAGTGCTGACAATGGCAGAATAAGACAGTGAAGGGTTCTCTACAGAGTGTACATGTAAGAAGACTGAGGGGCTGAGTCTCTGAATAATCATTTTGTGAAAAATATGGGAAACAGAAAGAGATCTATGACCATAAGAAAGAATACCGCAGAGAGAAAGATATGGAGAGAGAAAGTACATGAATGGAATACTGATAACTAGCTTGACAGATCCCCCTATAACTGCTGCAGGCAACAAATTCAGCTGTGACAATGACTTAGTCAACCTCCACACACACACACACACACACAATCAGTTTCCCTGACTGATGCCGGCTAATAGACATGTGGCTCTCACACTTCTCAAAATGGGGATGGGGATTTCTTTAATAAAAATTGCCTTTCTTAAAGGGGTCATGACATGAGAAACCAAATTTCCCTTGATCTTTTGATATCGAAGAGGTCTTTGTATGCTTAATACATCCTGCAAGTTTCATAACTTCAATAAAAAGTATCATCAATAAAAAAAAGCATTAATGTAATAACCCTCAGAAAACCGCTCGTTTGGATCCAAGGTGCAAGGTGACGTCACAGGGGCAAAGTCGTTTGCATAAACGTTGCCTCCAGAGAAAGACAGAGATGAATAGTCATCTTCTCGCCATAGGCCCCACCCACTGGCGTTCAGTCGCTTAACGGCTGACACTTGATTAATAGAAATTACAATCACTGCCGCTATCTTGTCTACATGGAATACAGTATACACTGCTCAGCTTGAGTCTGTCGTCAATAGGACAAATGGAGTGAAAGAATGTTCACTTTGACACGTTTGGTTTAAACAGCTCGTTCGCGTCTTTGTACAAATAAGGAACACATGAATAGTTTATTTTTAATGGCACCCTGAATCATGTCCGAGGATTGTTCAGAGCATTTGTTTTGTAAATGAGGCACAGTGCCATGAAGAGTTCACAAAAAACATTTATTGAACATCTATTTACACTAAGTGCTAATAGCCCGTCTTGTTGGCAAAGGCTATTTACACTAACTCCGCCCACTAACGTGTGATTGAGTTAGTCAACACTAAAAAAAGAGCTAAATTAACATCAGTTTCAGAGGCGTAGATGGTAAGACCTTTTTTTACAGTCTATGGGTAAGACACATGCTTTTTGACACAATCGACCCGAGCTCGAGCGAGCCTTTTGCCGAACTTTTTTTTCTCTCTTTTCAAATCTTATATTGCATCAGAAAGGCATTTATTTTAAGTAAAAATGAAGGAAATAATCAAAAAGTTGAAAATAAGAGTAATGGGTAGGGTTAGGGTAGGTGTAGGGAGGGCTTTATTGTCCCAATAAGGTGGCATCCAGTTAATAATTTGAATTAAAACTATAATTTACACTCAATACGTTATTATTGCATACTGTTTTATAATGTACTACAATACTGAGGTGCAGATAATTGCCACTATTTGCAATAAGTAGTATAAATAGCAGAACATCTTGCTATTTTAACATAGTGTAAATAGAATCTATAGCTATTTGCACTTAGTGTAAATAGCATATCTTTAAAAAATACTGCTATTTTCACTTGGTGTAAATAGAATCCATAGCGATAGTATCTATTGCTAAAACAAATATGCTATTTGCACTTAGTGCAAATAGCCGCTGCCTTTATTGAAAGATGAAGCGGTACTTGATCTGAATGCAGCTGCATCACAAACCGCAAGTAAATGATTTCTTAATGTTTTGTCTGGAAATGACCATTTTATTTTGATTATGTTGTCAGAACACTCATATGCAATAGCGAGGGGGCGTTAATACTGTTTCCTACACAATGATGTTAGCCAATCATAACAGTGGCCAATTACCGACAAGCCTTCAAGGACACACCCCTTAAAAACAGGTCATTTTAGACAGAGGGTCAGATTGAGGGTTAAAAATAATCATTTCCCCACATATTTATTTGTGTGTGTGTGTGCAAAAAACTTTATAAGTAAAACTCAAGGAACATATTAAAATAATTAAAATAAAATTCCATGTCATGACCCCTTAAAGTAATCTTAGAATTAGTTAAGTTATGTTTTGATAATTTGATTAGTATCCTGGAGATTTGAAGCTGTGGATAGGGACAATGAGTGAGTGACCCTAATTTCTCAGAAGAATATTGAAAAGTGGGTCTCTGCAAATACCCAGGTCAAGTGACTTGATATAAAGATTCGGTCATCAACTCTTTATCTAAAACTAACATGGCAGCATGCTTTGAGAAGACCACTGACCTCAACATAATAAATGTTGATTTCTCATTATTTAAGTGGCATATAAAAACTAAAATAAATTAAAGTAATATTTTAAATTGATGACTCTGAACAAATAAATGATCTGTTTTTCTTGACATTCAGAAGAAGCATTAATCCAACACCATCTGTACATTTCTGCTGCCTGATCACAAATAAAGTCTCAACTTTATTCCAGTACGCCTGCAATCAAATAAACCAACTCCACCCTCTTGTGGTTGGATTTAGCTGTATAAACAGACAGGTGCAGGAAAACCGACTTCTTAAGGGTATAACTTTCTCGTTGTTTTTAAGAGACAAACGAAGCACAGGTAAATCCATATTTATATACAAAAACTTGGTCAGTTTGCTCACTCTAGAAAGCTGTACTAAACCAGAAAACTACAGTTTTACCTGTTCTGTTCTTTATGTGCAATGTATGCCATCTGCTGTCTGACACTTAGTACTACAAAATAGCAAAGAGAAAAGTTCCAAAATTATTCTTGATACTTTATTCTTTTTAAATGTACAATACTTAAAAAATGTTTTAAAATACAACGATCTCAGTTGAGACTTCACTGTAAGCTGTCAATTCGCAATTGATACCTGATTTGCATCGATAGTGTTTTTGTAAGTTTTACACCATGTTATTCATATAAGAAAACGCCGCGTGCAGTCACCATGGCAACGCTAAACAAAGTACCCGGAAGAGCAGCATAGTGACGCCTTACGAACTAAGTACAAAGAAAGTTTGTATAAAACTCACCTTCATCTTCTAGTCCAAACTTATCGAATAACAGAGATGGAGGGTCTCGCGTCCGTGCATGATCTCCAGGCGCTGTCTGCTCTACTCTCCCCAAACGATGAAGATGAGGAAGACGATCTCCAGGTCTGAGCCTCTAACAAGCGCTGTTTTACATTGTCGACTGTAAAACTTTTGCTAAAGATGTAACTTATGTCGCTAAATTATTATCCTTTTTTTTTTAGCAAGTGAAGCCCGTGGCGAGGATGGGCCCGGGACATATCGGCTCTCCTGCTGCACCTTCGGGGAAAAACAACAAAGAGGGTAGGCTATACTGTATTTATATAGCATAGAATGATGAAATGCAATAATGTGTAATATATAAATATATAACAATGTAATATATTATATATAAAGAGAGATAAATAGATTTTATAAAAGTTATTTTGTATACATAGCCTATGTAGAATAATACAAATATTTAATAATGATTTCATATATGTTTTATTTTATTTACATTATAAATGTAATTTACATGCTTTGAAATTGTTATATAATTTCTTTGAATTTGTTAAAAATTGTCACATGTCTCTCCTATTTATGGGTTCACTTTTGAGAACATTAAAGCGTCCTTCTATTTCCTTTTTATCTCTCTCTTCCCTTTAGGTAGCAGTGCCTATGTGAAGAAGAACAGCAAAAACATCTGGGATGAGGATGAAGTGATTGAGGGAGCACATTTTGATGACCTCACTGACCCACGGCCACAGCCAGAGTAAAACAAAATTCATGCATGACTGAATCACATATGAGCTGTAAGTAAGCTGGCCTCTCACTGTGTGTTTTTGTTTGTTTAGGTACGAGATTGTGCTGAAACAGTCTGTTGGGACTGAAGATTTGTTTCTTGGCTTGAGCAGAAAGGACCCCTCATCCATGTGTTGTGACAGCATGCTGGTACTCCTTATTATTAACTCATTAAATCTTAAACATTAATACAACATTCAGCAAATACTATAGCATCTTTATTAGGGTTATTATATAAAGTGTTAGCAAAGTTACATTTACTACAAAGAATAAATTACCCAAACATTACTCACCCTCAAGCCATCCGAGATGAGTTTGTTTCTTTATCAAAACAGACTTGCAAAAATGTAACATTACACCACTTGCTCACCAGTGGATCCTCTGCAGTGAATGGGTGCCGTCAGAATGAGAGTCCAAACAGCTGGTAAAAACATCACAATAATCCAACAGTAATCCACACAACTTCCGTCAATCAATTAATGTCTTGCCAAGTGAAAAGTTGTGTGTTTGTAATAAAACAAATCCATCATTAAGACATTTTTTACTTTAAACCATAGCTTTCGTCTTTTCGCCTAAAATATTCCTGTATACATGCAGTATATAAATTACTTTCTCCAGTGAACAGGTCATCTTGTCTGAATATTTATAATTATATGACTCATATTTTGGCCAGAAGCGATGGTTTAAAGTTAAACTTCTCAATGTTGTATTTTATTTCTTCCAACCACAATGCTTTTCATTTCACAAGACATTAATTGATGGACTGGAGTCATGTGGATTATTGTGATGTTTTAACCAGCTGTTTGGATTCTCATTCTGACGGCACCCATTCACTGCAGAGGATCTATTGGTGTGGAAGTGATGTAATGCTAAATTTCCCAAAATCCGTTCTGATGAAGAAACAAACTCATCTATATCTTGGCTGGCCTGAGCTGGTAAGTAAAATTTCAGCAAAGTTTCATTTTTGGGTGAACTATTTGCTTAAGAGTTGCATGGAACTTACACATGGAGTTACTGTTCACTTAAATGCACAGTGAGTAGCACAACTGTTAAGAAATAGTTGTAATCCCAACTATATTGTGGATTTCCAAACTTTTTAAACTATTTTAAAGTTTCAAACATCTAAAGCTTAAAATTCAGCAATGAGACTTAAGGGAAAGAAAAAAACGGCTGGGGTTTGAAACATCCTTTCTCCTCCCTGAACGAGATAGAGTTTGCTTTGATTGTGCATTAAAAACAGATAGCAAAGGCTGATTGGAGTAAAAGCATTTGACTGTCCTCAAATGACTGAGCTGATCTTCATTTTAAAAGTTGTATTATCTAATTAATCTCATAAAATCTCTTTTTTTTTCTCATGCAAGGTAAGAGTTAAACTGCCAGATACAAAAGCATCTGATTTGGTGCTGGATGTGAGAGAGACATTTCTTGATCTCAGAACTCCAAAGTAGTAAGTAAACTATTAGGGAAATATTTTAGATCTAGTATTGACTACATATGTAAATATCTGTGCATCTTGTTTGTTTCAGTAAGTTGGGCCTTCACCTGCCTCACCCAGTGCACAAACAGGAGGGGAATGCCCGATTCATTGTGGAGAGAGAAGAACTGGAGATCACACTGCCCATGAACAGACCAATGGACTGCATCAGCCTGACCTGAGAGAAACAGAAAGAGTGACTGAACCATGAGCTGCATCAGTTCAGAATAGACAACTTCCACAGATATAGTTCTGCAGTCTTTCACTTACAGTGCTGAATCCAAAATTAACACTAGAATCAGGAAACAAACATAAAATGTTTCCAAATCAAGTCAATCCAAGTGGAAAGGAACAGGTGCCTATGTAAGAATATGTTGCTGTCCAGTTATTCAGTATTATAAAACTGTTTTAATTCTCTTGTAAGTTTAAGCATAATAAAATGGTGAATCCTTTTAATTCATGATTGCTTCTCTTTATGTTTTCAAATAATATCTTAAAGCAAACTGAATAAATTATACAACTGTATTGGCTTAGCTAGTAAGAGGATTTGACCATAAAACTGACTCTGGACCACAAAACCAGTCATAAGGGTAAACTTTTTGAACCTGAGATTTATACTTCATCTGAAAGCTGAATAAATTAACTTTCCATTGATATATGGTTAGGATAGAACAATATTTGACTGAGATACAACTAGGCTATTTGAAAATCTGGAATCTGAGGGTGCAAAAAATCTAAATATTGAGAAAATCACCATTAAATTGTCCAAATGAAATCCTTAGCAACGCATATTATATTTTGGCCATACAAATAACAGCGATTGCATCGAATTACATATTTGTCTGAGCAAAATTATATCATGAGAGCCACTGAAGCCTGATGTATCAACTATGATACAAAACAAATATTGCAAATATGTTTTATATATATATTTTGTCTAAAGGCTCCATAAACTGTTCCATTTCAGGATAATTTTTTTTGTTTAAAAAAAAAAAGTATATTATTTAATGTCATTCTTTACAGTGTTAAATCCTCAAAGCAGTCCCTGACTACACTACCTCACCAATCATAGGCAAATGCGAAAACCTTTATATTCACGACTGCACTGTTTTATTTGATCACATTCTTCTAATGAGCAGCCTAAAAGGACAGATAAATGCTTTATTACTGGTTTTTACTATATAGGCATTTTAACGCAAACTGTAGAAGAATGAGCTTCATTTCTGCCTGGACACATTTGTGAGAAGACACACCTCTTGTGTATACAGTCTTAGAAATGGCTGTAAGTGACAGAATAAACAGCGTGTCGTGCTTTATTGCTCATGGGCATCATGCAATACACCCCCCGAGCGCACGGATGCGCACACGCGTTGCCACAGCAGCGGACGTACGCGTGACGCAGGCGGGCTCCACACACTCTCCGGTAGCACAACAATACAAGCTCTCGCCGCTCCCCCTCCTTACGCCTCGCTCTCGGTATGGCGGACGGCGAGCGGTCCCCGTTGCTCTCGGATCTCGGCGATGGAGCTTTGGGCAGTGGTAACGGCGGGGTGTCTCCCGGAGCGGCTCCACACGGTGCTCCCAACAAACCGCAGAGTGAGTAACGTTAGAGAGCGCGGCGCTTTTCTGCGCTGTCACGGGCCGCGCGCGCACACACTCACTCACACACACCAGTGCATTTACTACGATCTAGGTTCGGTAGAGTTTCTGTGCGGTTATTCGTGCTTTATTTTGCATGCTGCTGGTGATGATGGAGGCAGGACCCGAGCGGATGGTTTTGTGGCGGATCGCAGTGGAGAGGCAGATACATGCAGATATATGCTGCTCCGCATATAATGCAGTTGCGTACGATACACCTGCGTCCGGAGGATGATATTATTTTGTCAAACAAAATAATTGGTCCTCGCATACTTTTGTCATCCATCAGAGAGGCTGTTACGCAACTAATGAATGAATGAAGATCACTGTTCGGTGTTGTTGAGGTCTGTTTACTGTACTGTTATCGGCCTTCCCGCGACAAATTATAATAATAACATGGCAATATTTTCTTAAATTAGTTATATGACTGAGGACGACTGCACAAGGGGTTTCAATGTCCCCATTTAACCACATTTACCGGTGAGTCGGCGTCTCTGCATTACACATTTACAGTAATCTGCCGTATCTGCCAACTCCAGCTACACCCAAACACTGATGATTAGCACATCCTCGGACCATTCAGAAAGCCTGAAATTATTGCCTGAGGAGACCACGACCAATCATTGTACAGAGCGGGCTGGGCCAATATAAAGTTACCAAAGGGCGTGCTGATGATGTTGAGGTGGCGATTTTTAACTGAAGTGGTGATGCTGGTGAAATTTTATCATAATATTTAAGTTTTATCACACTGACATTGGGTTTTATATGGAGTTTATAACTTGATTTTGGGAGCTTTCAAATATCCTCACAAATCAGTTTTAACATGTTCCACTGTATTTGTGAGCACATTTTCAAAAATGTGGCCCCCACAGTTATAGCCAAATGTGTACATGATTTACTAGGCACATTCCAGCAGTCTCCTTATAAAGCTCCTTTCAGCAGATCTCGAGACCAAATCTGATTTTCTTGTTAATCCTAATGGCCTGGGTGACAGAGAACAGTTTCACCTTCCCAGAGTTACAGTGTTCAGTTTAAACTTTCAGAAGTAAATTAAACTTTCATGTTTTACGCCATTTTATGAGCCAATATATCTTTGCTAAACTGATAATACTGTTATTCAGAAATTGTGGATGTACTGTATAAATGAAACATTTACAGCATTGAAGTTGTGATCATAAAAAATTACACATACATGGATAAATCGTTCACAATAAGATCTCTAACATGCATTTTGATAATAGATAGGATGAATTTTTATTTTATCCTGACTTTTGGTGCACTAAAACTTGCATGAATGTTATCATAATCTGCAATGGCAACCTCTTCCTTTTTAGGTTTTCCTCCGTTCCCGAGCTCGACTCAACCCCCTGTGTTGATGAGCGAGAACCCTCCACCGTATTCCCCCCTGACGTCTCCAGAGAGTGGCAGTGCTCCAGTTATCAGCTGTAGGGTGTGCCAGTCGCTCATCAGTGTCGAGGGCAAAATTCACCAACATGTGGTCAAGTGTGGAGTCTGCAATGAAGCTACAGTGAGTTAGGACAGAGCACACTTTATGCATGATTTAAAAACTCAGGACGGATTAATTAGTTAACTTGTCAACTTTTGTCAAAGTTTTGACTTGTTGCATGCTTTTACAGCTATTGATTCAATTCAAAATACTGTTATTGGTCATGACTGTAAACAATACATTTTTATCAATGCCAAGAATATGCACAAATTGAGTAATTGATTTGGATAAATGTAATGGGGTTGACGGTTTATGGGCTTTTGTCATACACTACCATTCAAAAGTGTGGGGTCAGTCTCTTATGCTCACCAAGACTGTATTTAATTGTGAACAGTAGTGTATATACACTGAATGATTCAGGATTGCATACAGTAGAATTAACTCTTCATGTAGTAAGTAACCACACAAACTTTCATTTTTGGGTAACCAGAATTAATTGTGTCT
The DNA here is from genome assembly GCF_012432095.1 of Onychostoma macrolepis. NCBI lineage: Eukaryota > Metazoa > Chordata > Actinopteri > Cypriniformes > Cyprinidae > Onychostoma > Onychostoma macrolepis. The sequence continues at coordinate 28,178,193 of NC_081156.1, read as the reverse complement.
CTTTTCTGTCTCTCTCCTCCTTTCTGTTTTTTTCATTAACCTTCATTCTCTCCAGCCCATAAAGAATGCCCCTGCAGGGAAGAAATATGTGCGGTGTCCTTGTAACTGTCTTCTCATCTGCAAGGTCACATCCCAAAGGATCGCCTGCCCTCGGCCTTATTGGTAAGAGAGAGAGAACAGAAGGAGACAAAGTTAAATTTAAAACACATGAAATCTTTGACATTTCAAGCATCATCTTGTCACAGTCAGGATTGTGCATGTGAAGAATTAAGTGTGTTTGTCTGCTTGTCTGGACTAGTAAGAGGATCATAAATTTGGGGCCAGTCCATCCGGGTCCAGCCAGTCCAGAACCACAACCTGCTGGAGCTAGAGTTTCCTGCGGACACTGCAGTAACACTTTCCTGGTACATGCATACATAATACAGCAACATCATACTGTATCATTATCCACTGCAGTGACATCTTGACCGAATCACTCGGCTCAGGTTCTGCACCAAGTCGAATATCAGATGGCTATTTATTCTTGTTTTATTTATGCTACTGCCTCACATTAGCTGCTCAACCACTTTCTCAACATTTCAGTGGACCGAATTTACTGACAGGACGCTGGCTCGATGCCCCCATTGCAGAAAAGTGTGAGTATCTCTCAGCCGATATTCATGACACATTTCGCATGTACCAAATAAATCAAACTCTTTTTTTTTAGATGGCAAATGAGTCAACATTTAGTCTCCCTGTCAGCATCCCCTATACACAGCTTTAGCTTCTGAAATGCAATTGCTGCCTTTTTTCTTAATTTTTTCGATGTTGATGAATGTTCCGTAACATTTGAACATCCTGTCCTAGCTTATAGACTATTAAGCTGTTCGTTGACTGATTCCCTCATATCCATGGCTCTTGTAAAACATTGCTCTGTTTGTATGAGCATACAGACAAAGCACCATAGGCTCAGCCAATGGCATGAGTTTGGGGCGGGACTAACTGTTTCTCCAACCAATAGAGCACTGCAGTGATGACATATTTTTGTAGGCCGGCCCAGAAGTTAGCATCACCTTGGTTCCCTCAGCAAAAACCAAGTAGGATTTTCCATTGGATTTTGGATTACTGCAAAAATAAACTCTGTGACCCACATTATTCTTACTTAATTTTCACAAATTAGCACAGTCTTTAGGAATCTGAATCCTAAAGCACTTCCTCTGTCTGATTGCCTCTTCAAGATGAATCGCTTTATGTATTCCCCAATTGTAAGTCGCTTTGGATAAAAGCATCTGCAAAATGACTAAATGTAAATACAGTTGTCAAAATAAAAAGCTAAACATAGGCTATGAACTACACCATGGTCACACGACTTCAACGTCTTCAAATATTATCCTATTATTCAGCTCTTTCAACCTTTATTTAAAAAAAAAAAAAAACTTTTTCCCTGAGAGTTGGTGATAGAATGTTTTTTAAGGTTGCCATTATAAACACAACGAGGTTGTGAAAGCAGACCTCAGTAGATCAGAGTGAAGACATTTAATGTCCCAGACAACATCTGTAGTGGCATTTAGCCACTTGTTATCAACTGCCTTTTTCAAGACAAAAGACAAAAAAAATTTTTGATCTATTTTATGTCATAGAATAAAAAAAAAAAACATTAAAAAAAAAACCTTGATACTTGAGTTAGCCACAGACCTTAGTTCAGGAATTTAACCAAATACTTATTCAAAAAACAATGACCTGTTATTATTTTTGGAATGCTGTGTTCTGATGCTAGTGGCGGAGAAATTTCACACTGTAACCCTACTATTCCTCTGATTGGTCTCTTCCTCATATCTTTCCTCACCAGATCTTCAATTGGCCAGAGATATCCGAGGAGGCGGAGTCTGTGGTGTTACCTGCTGTGCTTGCTATTTAGCATCGCAGCTGCTGGTCTGATTGTGAGTGTACACTTTAGTATATTTATTAACTATATATGTGTATGTATGTTTTTATTTTTTATTTTTTTTAAATTATTATTATTCTTTGACTACACAATTGACACGTTGCTTAATCTGAACCATTTCTGTTGTTTTTTTATTAGATGTGTACATAGAGTCCCAAATGTATGATTAAACATAATAGTTCAAATCATTAACTTTAAATACACTGTTGTTTATCGTCACCCATCTAATTACCTATTTGTCCACTGTTCATCATCATAACAACCGTTTAAACATTTTTGGTGATGCCTGGCGTTAAAACTTTGTTGTAAAGTGTTACCAGTTGAACTTAATTTTTGTAATCTGTTCTTAAAAATCTGTCTGTGTTTGTCTCTAGGCAGGGACGTGGTCCCAGGCACGTGTGTATGGGGGTATTTATGCCTCCTGGGCGGCGGTGTTGTTGCTGGTGGTGTTGACGCTGGCCAGGGCACTTTACTGGAGCTGCATGAGGGTCAGCCAACCTCTCCACAACCTCACATAGAGAGAGAGAGAGACGCAGCAAGAGAGAGGGGGCTGAGATTAGGGGTGGTGGGAAAAAATAAAGTCCACAGGAAAAGAGCTAGAGAGAATCATGGTTAACTCTTAAAGCTTGATTGTGAAGGCTGTAATGAAGGGTCAAAGTAAAATCCAGGCTCGAGAAACACGTGAAAAAAAACAAGCTATTATGGCAAAGAAGATTAGTGTTTTAAACTTATTTTTATTCGGAAGCTTTCTTTGGATGTGTTTTCATCCGTGAATATGAACTGACTTGTTACTCATGGTTACATGCAAACGTGAAGTTATGATTCCAAATGCTCCCTCAGTTTTAACCATTTACACACATATAAAGAATATGCCACATACTCTCAAACACACATAACTCTATGTACATCTTAAACTACGCTACAATACAGAGAAGACACCAATTCAACCGCATTCAAACCTTCAACACAACATTAGCTGCCTCTCTAGTGTCCAAATAAGCTCAGAAGCCTTACAAAGAGAGGTTGATCTCCACTAGAGGGTGTTACAAAACCACACACATACCTTTATGTTCTGTCACACTGCCTGTTTCTCTGTACAAACACTGCTAATCCAAATCATTTGTACCAGAACATGATTAACAAACGCGCAGAACCATTGTGTAACTGATTTTTCAAGTGGGCTCCAACACACTCTTTCTCCCTCTTTTTCTTTAGTTGTGAATGTCAAAAACAGTATTTTTTTATAATTGTGAATTTTGTTTGTAAATATTTGTTGTTTATTTCATGAATGACTGAACAGTTGCACTGTAGCTCTAACACGCTGTGATTCCTTTTTTTATGTTTTTATTTAATTTGCAAAATCACTACTGAAAAATCACTACTGATAATATTTTGACTGGAACGAATATCGAGATTACAGCCACATGTACCTTCGGAAAGCAGAAAAAAAAAAAAAAGTGATGAAGGTCAGCTGTGTTTCATGGACTTTATCAAAAGGGTCATTTACCTTTCTTCTCATGTACATGTGAAGTTAATCGTCATTTTCAGGTACTGTAAGTTTGATTATGTTCGAACCCTGATTAAGTGATACTAATGAGATTAATCAGACACTAGATTTGGATTCTAGACTCCAAGATCATTTTTCTCCATCAGAATTCAGAGTCTGTGTGGGTTTGTGTTTGTAAAGATAGGAAAACACAATTGAGATGTTCTCATTGCTGATGTTCTTGCATTATATTCCTCATAAATATGCTAAATACATATGGTCCTAACTGCAAATCTGGAATTCAGAATCAGAGTCTGCATTCTGTCCATGAGAGAAAATGTCAGTTCTGGACGTCTGGAATCCCAAACAAGAGGTCAGGATGTTATTTATATAGAGCAGAAGGCCAATGATGGAGGTCTCCTCTGAATTTGTTTACACATGAGATTAAGATTACACATAATTAAAATGATGATGAAGTTATAAAACAGTGAAAACGCTTGTGTTGCGTCTCATTTTTGTGAAGGTTTGTGTGTGATTCACTGGCTGCAGTTGTTTTGGCACTCTTCCTCTCAATGTCTCTGGCCATTTGTCTCTTGTTTCGGGCGGATATATTATTTTCCTCGACACAGACTGATAGAGGCATGGGAAACATACAGAAACCTTTTAGAAACCACAACTCCCCTGAGCTGGGCAGAGAGAGAGATTTGTCAGCAGTAATGGAAGAGAAAGAGCAGAGATCTGGGGACACACACAGGTTTCAGTCTTCTGGAGGTGAGTCAGAGACCACAAAAAAGTCTGCAAGCAGAGACCCGAGAATGAGACCTCTGTGAAACAGACCTGATTCACGGTGGAAAAACTACAAAGAGAATGTGGCTTAGGTGTGCATGATGAAAAATGGTCCAAGATAACCATTATAAAGTAAAATTGTCAATAGTCCAGTTGTTAAGAACCTATTTAAACAGCAAATTAACTTAAAGTATTCTGCAGAGATATCCATGCAGGAAGATGACATATATTCTCTGAAAAAGGAAGTCATGAAAATGAATTAAAAAGAGAAGACATCTTTCTCTTGTTTTATTGGCATAACTGAATAGTGAAAAATGGTGCAAAATAAGTAATAAAAAGTCAAAATCTTAATGTAAATGGAGGAAACAGGTAATATTAATAAATTAACATTTAATTAAAAATGTAAAAAAAAAAAAAACTGACAAACATCTCTACAATTAATTGTAAATGTGAATAAATAATGCAGAAATAACAGAAAAATAATACTTTATAATGAAAATATATAATGAAAAACTAAGAAAGTAAAATCAATTTTCACATCAATCAAGGTAAAAGATAAAAAGAATACTGTTACTAAATTACTAAAACTTGTTGAAAGAATAAAAATGAAGATAACACTTTATTCCAATAATACATCAAAAGTTAAATGATAAGAAACAGTGCCAAGGCAGATTAATTTGTTTAAATTATATTCTAATCTAATATGCATTAAATGAAGTAATATTCAATTTCATTATCACACATAAAATAGAATACAAAAAAACAGTCCGCTAAACTTAATCACTAAGAAAATATAAATGAATTCTAATAAAAGCATTTATTATTGAAATATGTAAATAAAATAAAGCTGAATTATAAACAAATATTTAGTTGAGTGATAAGAAACTCTCTTTTTCTCTGTTGTGTCTCAGGGGAGAGAGACTGAGTTCCCAAAGGAATCAACCCGATCTGAGATTACTGAGCTTGCACAAACACACAAGAGCCTTTTATCCTCCTAACGTATAACAGGATTCATCCTTAAAGATGAGCCCTGTGACCTTATGCACACACACACACACACACACACGGAGTCTATGTCACGCCTGTTAAGCGCATACACTCACACTTTCAGATCTGCAAATCTCCTCCTCTCTGCTCTCAGCATGAACAGCAATAAGCAGCTGTAAGAAGGATAGAGAGGGAGACCTGGGAAGAAAGGATGAGAAGGGAGAGGAGATGAGAATGAAAAGATAAGATGAACTGATGAGGAAGGGGTATAAGTAGCTTTTGCACTGTCCACTTTAAAACAAACAATTCATTTAGACCATAATCCTCACACACACACACACACACACAGAGTTCAGATGTGAGAAAACTTTTAGGTGTTAGTTAAATTTAAAATGCTAAATTAGAGTGATGGACGATGTTTTTTTTTTTTTTAATGGTTTTTAAAAAAGTGCATTTTCACTGTGTGATTTTGTATATAACTTCACTGTACCCATAGTGTCAGAGGTCTCATGACCTACAGTCCTACAGCTAAAAGCATAACATTCAACTCAATTAACAGCATGAATTATTGATGTCTGTCTGGACCAGAATTTGTGTGTACACTGGAATTAAAAGCCTCCGGTGTCACCTGTCACACTGCAGTGTGTGTGTGTGTGTGTGTGTAGACAGAGAGATATGAAATCATCTTTCATCTCTTAATTCGCAGTTTATTTCACCTTTAGTGCTGCTTTAGTATGAGTTCCAAGTTTTACCAGATTTTTAGAGAAACTGAGAACAATTTGCATGCAATTATATAGTTAAAGTATTTATATAAAATAATTATGTTAATATGTAGAAAATTGTATTAAGATGTGATTTTATTTTGATGTGAGACAAATATATAATAAATAAACATTTTGGGTCTTCTAAAGCTTAAATGTAATATTATATTATTATATATATATTTTGTGTGGGAAAGTTCAATGTAACAATAAAACAAGTAATTCTATATTTTATTATTTTACATTTTTATATTGGTTATGATACTGTAATCAAGTAATTTATATAGTTAGCTAATTTTACCTATATAGCTAAATGTTCTCTCTCTCTCTCTCTCTCTCTCTCTCCTTGTGTGTTAAACCAGGCAAAATCACATCCAATACAAAACATCCTCCTCAAAAAGGAAAGCTTGTATATCACCTATGTCAGTTTGGATTGGGAGAGAGAGAGGGAGAGAGAAGGAGAGATCAGGGATGAAGGTAATACAGTAAATGCGAGAAAGAGATAGAGGTAAAGATAAATAGTGAGTGAGGGGTTACAGGTGTCTTTCTTCTGATCATTCCTCAAGAAAAGAGCATCTCCACTGAACAGGTAACAGCTCTCTTTAACAGGATCTTACAAATGATTAATTAGGGTTGTAGTTCCCGTTTAGGCAATACTGTTTGAGTTTTAGTGCAGTTTTTGTTGGTAGCAGTCATTAATTATTGATAACTTGATTTAACCAATTTAAATTTAGAATTTTTACTCTTTTTATTTATTTATTTATATTAGTGTATTTAGTGATTTTTAAGCTATATCGTATTTTGTTTTAAAGTATAGTAGTATAAAGTTTTAAAGAAAGAATTTTCAATGTCTAAATAAATTGTAAATCATTTTTTTAACGCATTTGATGAACACGTATAGTCTACAATAGCTCATTCTCAAATTAATTAATTAATTTAGGCTATTTATTTATTGTTTACATTCTGAAATCTTTGAAAGTCTGACATTATCGGCCACATACAAAATAGGCGATGTAACAAAACAATAGATCGAATGACACTGAAAAGCAACTCATCAATAATCGTATTTTTTTTTTTTTTTGCAATATTTAGCCAAACCCGCGAAAACAGTCCTGCTGACAAAAGCTGAAAGAAGTAATGAAATTCCAAACAACCAAATAGCTTCTTATTTTACGCAATGATTTAACAGAACTCATGGAATAAAGATGATGCTGATAATGAAGAAGATGATGAAGATATTAATATCTTACAGATGGAGTGTAATTGTAATTCCTCTCTGGGTCCTTTTCCCTCGACTTACTGGAGCAGAAGTAAGTGTGTGTGTGTGTGTGTGTGTGTGTGTGTGTGCAGTACACAGCTGGAGCTGATTGTTAAACATAGTTTGTCGTTGCTAATTCCATATATTTAATTGCATAACTGCATTGTTTCTAACTATATTGCACATACCACTTGCTATCATTTGACCTAGAAACGCATGCTGAAAAATGCACCAAATGAAAATAAATTATTAAATTTAACTACAGACTTAATCCGTTATCATGACAAAAAATAAATAAATAAATGAATAAATGCATGTCTCCTCAGCTCACCAACCGTCTTATATTTGCCAAATTACAGCCTACTTTAAAACTAAAGGGGATTCCATTAATGTTTTGGTGAACAGTATGCCCATTATAAGATATGATTCTGAATTGTTTATTTTGGCTGGCTGAGTGCAAGAAAATAATACAGAAATGTCCAGAAACATCCTTGCACACGATGTGCGGGAAACCATAACCTACAGTTCGAAACCTTTTGGATTGGAAGCTTTGGTGTGTCATTCCCGTCAATGGTTTTGACTGACTTGTTCCTAATTACTGTTTCTATCTTTCTAAATAAGTTTGCGTTCTTATTTCCCTCAGCAGTGCTGTTCCCTGACTGGGCGTATAAACCAGCGTGGTCTCCAGGCTCGCGGCAGGTGCAGTTATGGCATTTCCTTTTGGAGCTACTGGGGCGTGGCGAAGGCGGAGCGATCACCTGGGGCAGCGAATGGGGAGAGTTTGTGATCAGAGACCCAGAGAGATTGGCTAAACTGTGGGGGGAGAGGAAGGGCAAGCCGCACATGAATTACGACAAACTCAGCAGAGCTTTGAGGTACATGCACTGATATTCATAAACCAAATTAAGTTATAATATTCAGATATAGGCTATTATTTAAAGAATAAATAATATATGTTGTAAGTTCACATGACTGTCACACTTCTCCCCAGATTTATAGAAAAAAAAAAGTATTTATGTAGCCTATTTCAAAGATACATAGCCTATAAGTTAATACTAGGATATATATATAGTTACAAATTCTGCTTCAGGATACTATAAATTCTAGTGTTCTAATAATTTTAGCCACTACTGTAATATATTATAATTGGCATTTTATTCCAATTCAGTTTAGGCCTACAGACTATACATACAAAAATATGCACATTGTTTTTATATTTTATCAGTTGACTAATACCTAGTTTGACATTTTTTTTTCTCTCTCAGGTATTATTATAATAAGCGAATTTTGCACAAGACCAAAGGAAAACGTTTCACCTACAAGTTTAACTTCAGTAAACTAATCTTAGTGAATTACCCAAGTCTTCCAACCTGCCCACAGGTGTGTACGTGTTTTAAATGTTTTATTGCACAGCTGCAAATTTGAGTATAGTATAGGCTAATTGTTATTTTTATGTCATTCTTTTACAGAATACAACATCTGTTCCTTTCTCTGCCTTTCCTTCTCAGCTTTCCTTCTACAACCCTTCTATTGACAGGGGTAAGAGTGTCAATGCTGACCTTTGAACAATGAAATATTGCTTATTTGAGATGTCATTTGAGCAAATAGCACTGAAAGTTTGATTCAGTTTCCTAACATTGCCATTATATTTCTCTGTGTGCATGTTTGCTTGTGTGTGCATGTTGTCTGTGGACAGCTGTGCAGTCAATTTCTCATCCCCTTTTCCTGCCGTACAGTTTCCCCAAACCTCTCCCCTTTCCCCAGACACATCCAATCCAAAGGCAGTTTCCCCGCTTTTCTGGCCCACCTCCCTCAGGGACTAACCTATCAGAGCTCTCCCGCCTGTCTCCAGTCAACTCCGCTCTTCAGTTCACACAAACTTTAAACTGGCCAGTCAAAAGCAGCACAGAGTGGCCTCTCAACAGAATCATGGGATTACAAGAGAGGATTAAAAGTGGACCACAAGACAAAACCAATGACAACCAAGAAGACAGAAAAATATTTCCTGAGACCATGCATTAGATGTTTTAGTACTGTTATTGGTTTTATTATAATTATTATCACTTTTTTGTTGTAAATGTATACATTAAGGGTTTACCTTTTCTGGCTGCACCGCAACTCCGACGTCAGGGAAGACGGTGGCGCCTCCTATCTCCACATCACTCATCTACAACAAGAGCCCGTGACTTATTTTGAGCATTTTTCCCCACAGGTTAAATCTATAGGAATAGCTATAGAAATACTTGAGTCAAATAGTTTTTCTGACAGCTGTACTTACGCTGTCAACTTACATAAATTAGGAATGTAGCAATCCTGTCATTCTCTCCTGTCTCCTGTGAGGTCAAACATTCTTAAGTTAGTTTGCGTTTATTTGATTAGTCAATATGTAAACCATCTCTCATTGACACAGAATAAAGCAATAAGCCCCAAGAAGCCGTGGTTTACACGGGACTTATTGCTTTTATAAAAAGGTTATTCCATAAGGTTTCACAAAATAAAACAGAGCAAATAAAGTGTAATGATATTAATAAAAACATTATTCTTCCACCAAACAATGTAGTTCCTCAGAAACGGCTGTGATTACAACAAAGTGGTTGCCGAGCAACACACAAATGTAAACAAAGGTGTTTATAGAGTAATTTACAACAGCTTCGGACTTGGCTCAATCAATCAGAACCAAGGACCGGAACTATCCGTTTTATTTGTGCTCTTAAAGCCAGCAAGCTATGTAGAATACAACACCTTATGATGGTATTTTAGTATAGTGAATTTACCAGTGCATCATAATGTGGTTCAAATATGCCACCAATCCCATAATTCTGAACCTGAAAAAAAAAATTATTGCATCACTCAAGCATCACTATTGAAATGAAAATTACTAAGTAAAACTGAACTGTTTAGACTCCAGTGTGTCACAGGGAAAATACGTTTAATGTAGGCTACTTACTGTAAGAACTCAAGTGTGATAAATCAGTTAAATTAAATTTTATATTAATATAAGACCTCCAAAGTTTACTGTGTGTAACTCCTTGGCAACAGATAGTGTTAGCAAATGAATGTTGCCTGTAAAGTTTGAGCTTTCTTTCTTTCTTTCTTTGCTTGTTTATTTAGGTAGTGTGCAAAGTAAGTTAACTGTAAGACACAGCTGGCAGAAAAGAAAAATATATGCTTCCAATGATCATGTTTCTTTCTTATAATGTGACGTACAAGCAGTGGTTCAGCTGTTTCCACGGAGAGTCCAGTAGCATCTGCAATCCTCTGACTGACTCGAGCAGACACAGGGTCATCTTGTAAAAAAACACTGAAAATATAGTGATAATTTTTCTTTGCATAATAAGTGCATGACCAAAAATATTTTGTAATCAATGAAAAAAATATTTACTTATACATCTTGTAAGATTATGACAATTTTCATTTTGGGGCGAACTGTCCCTTTATTGAGGAGATTTGATAAAAAATGTATTAAACCTTTGAGAAACACGGTGTTTTGAGATTGCTCCCTGTCCATCTTCATAAACCTTCGATCTAGAAAGCTAGGTCACAAATTGGAATGAACTGTCAGATACCGAATTATGTAGTTTATTAGTATGGACAAAAGTATGTGAACACCCAAATGCCACATTTAATTTCTAAATCATTAGCATTAGCAACATCTTCCACTCTTGTCGGAAGCTCTTCCTCTAGTCTAGAGCATGGCTGTGGAGAGTTTTGCTCCTATTCAAACACAAGAGCATCTGATTTTGTATGATACTTTGATCACACTTAAGGAGTTTCGAAGTCGTCATCGGATTGGTTGAATTCTACAGGATTTTGGGGAGATGTGTGTGTCGTGTTCTTTAAAGGGCACCTATTATGCAAAATTCACTTTTACGTTTGAACATAAATGTGTGTTGGCAGTGTGTGTACACAACCACCCTATAATGGTAAAAATCCACCCGCTCATTTTTTTTAATCCCCATAAATCATAAGCAGTGTCTCAGAACAAGCCGTTTGCAGAATCTGTAAAATGTGATTTCATATTTTACAGGCCCCACCCACGAGTGTTTACAGACACGGCTGTATTAGCAGAGACCCTGCTCTGAGTGAGCCATACACAATCCGTCATGTTTATCTTCACACTGACTAGAACATTTAAAAGAAGCGTTCAAGTGAGAAATATCTTCTTATTAGAGCTACAGAAATTATTCATTCAAGAGCAGTGAGTGATTTTCTGTTTTTGTATTATTGTTTGGGTCATATGTGACCCTGGACCACAAAACCAGTCTTAAGTCGCTGGGGTATATTTGTAGCAATAGCCAAAAATACACTGTATGGGTCAAAATTATAAATTTTTCTTTTATGCCAAAAATCATTAGGATATTAAGTAAAGATCATGTTCCATGAAGATATTTTGTAAATTTCTTACCGTAAATATATCAAAACTTAATTTTTGATTAGTAATATGCATTGCTAAGAACTTCATTTGGACAACTTTAAAGGCGATTTTCTCAATATTTGGATTTTTTTGCACCCTCAGATTCCAGATTTTCAAATGGTTGTATCTCGGCCAAATATTGTCCAATTCTAACAAACCATACATCAATGGAAAGCTTATTCATTCAGATTTCAGATTATGTATAAATCTCAATTTCGAAAAATTGACACTTAAGCCTGGTTTTGTTTTCCAGGGTCACACATTAGCAATATAGGAACTGTATATTATGCTGCTGTCACTTAATACACAGATCTAATATAAACATGTGATTTCTTTCCCAGCTGTTTTCCTTCACAGACTGTGTTTTTGTAACTTATTTGTGTTTTTAACATAAACTTATGTGTATTTGACAGTTTAAGCACAATAAGACATGAAAGAGAACTTAATTTAGTACTCACATGTCATGTGACAGCCAAGGCACAGCCCTCTTCTGAAAAAGTGGATGGGGAGCAGCAGCAGCAGCTCATTTGCATTTAATGAGACATGCATGAAAACAGCATATTTCTGCATCCACTCAGGAATTTTCAGAATAATATAGTAAATGATCTGTTGGGATATTTTGAGCTGGAACTTCACAGACACATTCTGGGGACACCTGAGACTTCTATTACATATTGTAAAAAGGGGCATAATAGGTGCCTTTTAATGTTCTGCCTGGAAACAAAGATGCTGTGATGCCAAATCCCCTCATGGAAGAAGAAAGCCGTCGTGTTTACAACTGTGACAATAAGCACTAATCAGGATCAACTAAACACTAGATTTTCAAAAGTATGTGAAATATGTAAGTTCACCTATGTATCATGTAAGTCAGCATTATGACTTGTCTTCACTGGAATTAAAGATGTCCCCATACTTTTGCCCAGTGAACTGTATAATAAAAACATCATCAACACTAACAAGAAAAAATGTGAATATAATGTTTTTTTTTATGTATGTGTGTGTTAGACATTCACTAGAGGTCTGGAGATATTCTTCAGGATCTCTATCTCTCGGTCTGAAATAATGTCATGATATCTGATGATTCGAGGCTCATCCCACTCCACTTCCTCTTTCACCGGTGCGTACATCAGTCTGGGGTTTCCTCCACCTGTGCTGTACCTACAGGACAGCGCCCTCTGCCTCTTGGAGGTCTGATTTTATAAAATATAATCACCTTTCATTCAATACACAAAGAATTACATTGGCCGTTTCATGTCAAATAATGATTTGAATTTAAAACAGTGCACTTGCCCTCTCATCAACCTCTCCTCTGCACAGTGCCTCATAGTTACTCGACTCTGTGTTCAGTATGAATATGTCAGGGTTTGAAGTTCTCTGTGAGTGAAGGAGTATGTTCAGCTGATCTCTGACTTCTTCATTAGTTGGATCTAATGCAAATGTTTAGGAATCACAGAGTTTTATATCTGGCCTAAAATATAAAAATACTAGTGTTACTATTATTAGTATTAACTTAAGGTCACCATAGCCTCACCAATATTAAGAAGCTCTCTGTTGAAGTAGATGGCCACAGGTAGGCTGCCGAAATGATAGGCTGAGAATATAAGAACATTTAACAACTCTTCCTCAGTAATGGCGGAGTATTCTGTTAATGTGTCCAGACTGTACAGAAACCAGAGAAAGGCATGCTGGAATTTGTCCTCGTTGTAAGCGGCCAGCCCAACATGGTAAGCTTCATCTGCACTTAATGACATTTCTGTGAAGTCAAAACAGATCAAAGCTGATTTTTGAAACAGAAAAAAAGTGAAACACTCTCAGTGAAACTGCACTGGTGCAAAACTGTGGACAGTTCACCCTTCATGATGTCTTCTGGGTAGAGTTTGTAGATCTCTTGCAGTCTGATCAGTCCTAAAGCTGCACCATTCAAATCCTCTGGCTGTGGGATCTCAAAGAACTCCAAATCATCCTGATACTCGTTACATTGATAAAAACTGGGTTGAATGTGTTTTACAATATTCATTAATTCATCTCTCTGTTGACTGAGGAATTTGTAAGCTGCCACAGGGTCTCTCATGATTTCCTCAGGGTCCACAGGGTCAGAGTACGAAAGCAGAAGATTCAGATAAACACTGGATTGAAGAGAGGGATTCATCAGAAGTTGTATTGTTTAAAAAAATAATAATTACATAATCCTAGATCTAAGCGTTTCACCTCTTCATTGTCTCTATATTCTTTTCCTCAGCATCAATGTATTGACTAAAGCTCATCAGAAGGTCTTTCTTCTTCTCAACAAGCTGTGTAATTTGATCTATAGTATAAAGCATCTGCACTTAAATTTCAAAAAGCATTTGATATATGTATTTTTCTTTTCACTAGGGGTATTATGAAAAAGGTTTAAGTCATCAAAGTAAGAAATCAAAGTGAGAGTCAATAATGGAATTTAAAAGTTAAAATCTACACAAGTAACTATGTTTTGTATAAGTGCATCAAATACGGCAAAACTGTGTTAGAATTTGCTTAATTATTTTGGTGAAAAGTCTCACAAATTAATACATACAATGAACTTGTCATGGCAACAGTTTAAAAAATATTACAACAGTAAATTAATAACAATTAAAAAACAAATCAAATATAATGAATTGATATTGAATTGAATTACTGTATAAATAATAACCTGTTGATGAGAAGAATTCATGTCCAGCAGTACAGACAGTCCAAAAACACAACACAAATGTCAATTCCCTTGCGCCCATTATCAAACCTTCAGTATCTCAAAACACAACTTCTGTATGTATACCTTGAAGTGAAATTAGCTCAAATACAGACCATTATAAACATCTTTTCAGAGACACACCTGTATCTGCCAACTTTATAGTTTCTCGGTACTCCTACTATCTGATTAAAAACAAAACCGAAACTTTAAATCAATGAGCTCTCACGTGTCGCCAGGCTGGTTGTGGGAACAAGGAAGCATAGAAGCAGGATCTAATCGCAGCAGTGATTTTTACTATCCAATTTAAAAACACCCAGGAGCACTGGAGAACAAAGTCTCCGCAATCTAACAACAATCACAGCAAATCTTCATAGCACAGACAAGAACAAACTACAACTGAAAACTGAGGCCTATACAAACACATTTGCTAATCAGTTAACAACTGAGTAACTATGTAAACAAATAGGTGCATAATAGTAACTAAGACAACCAAAGAAACTAATCGAAGACGAAACACAGGGACCAAAGGAAGTAGAAATATATAATCAACATAAAGGTCCTCAAAACAGAACATAAATGTGATATCATGACATATCACAATAATTTTGTTTCTTCTATAATTATTAGTTACTTATTATCAATTAGTTGTCTTATTATCATTGCTTATTATCAAGACCTGCTCTGATGTTGCCGAAAAACAGGTTAAATTTTACTGACATAAGTGTCCTTTTTGTTGTATTGTTGCAGGATGCTGCGTCAACAATCACGCCTGCATAACATGTAAGTCTGATTTATGACTAATGCAGAAACTAAAAGTAAAATGAATGATTACATTATTATATTTTCTGTGTGTTACTGAGCCCAAGGTCAATAATGTTTACAAACAGTCACTGTTTGTATTAAATGTGATTATACACAGTTTATAAAAGTTTGTTCTAAAAAATCTTAATTATCGTATAATAACTGAAGCAGCTCAGAATTATTAGTAAACACATACATAATGTGTCGGTTTATTATGTCATATATGTATGTCATGTGCATACACGAAGACACTGAAGTATGTTGACAGCCTTGTTTTTCGGTGAGTCACACACACACATGCATTTCATTTACAGGAATAACTCCATACTGGCTGCTGATTAATCCACTCAATGTTATTATCCATTGAAATCTTACATAGAAACTTATTTTAAACTTATTATATTTTAATCTATTGAACTTTTTAAATTGCATATTACAAATTATAGTTAATTATAGTTCTCAAGAAGTGAAGGAGTCTGTTCAGCTGAGCTCTAACTTCATCATTACTTGGATCTGAGGCAAACATGTTTATGACTTGAATCACAACAATTTGGTAAAACTGTCCAGCAACCATAAATATAAAAATATTAGTAATAAACTTCAGGACACCATGAGCTCACCCAGATTCAGAAGCTCTTGGTCGTAGTAGTTTTGAGGTAGGCTGCCAAACCAATAGGCTGAGGAATTGAGGTAATAGAGCAACTCTTTCTCTGAAGTCATTGAGCTTTTTGCTAATTTGTTCAAACTGTACAGAAACCAGAGAAAGGCATGCTGGAATTTGCGCTCTTCGTAAGCAACCCATCCCACATGGTATGCTTCATCCGCATTTAGAGATGTTTCTGTGAAATCAAAACAGATTGCTGATTTTTGAAAGGCTTAAAAAGTGAAACTCTCTCAGTGAAACTGCAAAACTGTGGACAGCTTACTGTTTGAGATGTTGTGTGGGTAAAATTTGTAGATCTCTTGCAGTCTGATTAATCCTAAAGCAGCACCATCCAAGTCCTCCATTTGTGGGATCTCTAGGAAGTCATCCTGATACGTGTTACACTGATAACTCAACTGAAAGTGTTCTATAATAGTAATCAATTCATTTCTCAATCTTCTGAGGAGTTTGTAAGCTGCCACAGGATCTCTCACGGCTTTCTCAGGGTCCTCGGATTCAGAGTATGAAAGTAGAAGATTCTGAAGAGCACTGAATTGAAGACATCATAAGTTGAAGTGTTAAAAAAAGTTAATAACATAATCCTTATGAAAACACATATAAGACAGTAAACATCCAGATTTGTACATTTTGATGCTTTTTCATAAAAAACAAGCAAACAAACAAACAAAAACATTAATCTTGCTTTCACCTCTTCATCTCCACATCCTTTTCTTCAGCATCAATGCACTGACTCAAGCTCATCAGAAGGTTTTTCTTCATCTCAAAAAGCTGTGCAATTTGATCTATAAAACAATTGTCAAATTGCATTTGATTTATGCCTTAATATATTTACATCATTTTTTTTTTACATCATAGTGGTAATAATGAAAAATGATTAGTAGGTTAAATAAGAAACCAAAGAAAGAGTTAGAAGAGTAACCCCCCACAATATCTAATCTAACTAGGTTGTTTTAAATTTTATATGTGAGTGAATCGGTTTTGAAATTATGTTACAAACTGTGCTATACTATTATTATTATTATTATTATTATTATTACTTATTTTGCTCCTGGCTGACAAAAGACAATTTGACAAAAGACGATGATATCTATACAGTGGATGCGACGCGGCGCAACACGACACGACACGACAAATCCCCGAAAGTAAACAATTGATGTCTGGTTTTACTTATTAGGCTACTAAAAATGTTTTGGTTGAGACGCAGACGCAGAGAGTAGCTTCTGTTGTGACGCGAGCGAAAACGCGGTCGAGTCTGGTGTTGGAAGTCTCACGAATAGCCTACGTCCTACGTCCAATCTTGTGATGGCAACAGCATAAAAATAGTAAGAGATATATGGATGAAACACTAGCCTATAACATTATTATTAACAATTAAAAACTAATAAAATCTAAATAACTGAAACTGAACTGAAATATAATTTATAGTCTAACCTGTCGATGAGAAGAATTCATGCCCACAGACGATCCAAAAACACACCACAAATGTCAGTTCCTTAATGGCCATTATCAGATTCTTCAGACCTCAAAACGCAGTTTGCGTATGTGTAATTTGACGTGAAATTCAGCTTAAATACAAGCCATAGCCTACATCTTTTCAGAGAAACACCTGCTATCCAAGCATTACCAAAAACAAAAGCGAAACTTTACGCGAGTGAGCTTTCAGTTGGCAGACTGGTGTGTGTATATGTATATATTATAGCCTATATATATATATATATATATATATAGCCTATAGAGTAAATGCAGTGATTTTGTGTGTGTGTGTGTGTGTGTGTGTGTGTGTGTAGAATATATATAAATTTTGTTTTTATATTTCTCAGGTTTGTATTTTGTTTTTTCTTACAGTTTTATCTTTCAATGTACTTTCTGCTATAATTCAATCTTAGTATTGCTAAGCAGAAATGTAAATAAACTTCTTTTTTTCCCCCATTAACTTGGCATCTATCTTATACTCATTGGCATCTATCTTAAAGTGATTACATTTACTATTTAATATTGCTAGAGCTCTTCTGCTGCGTTCATGTCCCCCCGGGACGTTCATACTTAGGAGTTAACAAGGGACTTTTGGTTCAAATCACTTTGGTCAGGACAAGAGGGAGATTTAACTTTTCTACATAAAATTCAAGGTTTTTTTTTTTTTTTTAAACTCATACATCTACAAAATGATGAATAAAGAATGTGCATTGTTGTGTTTTTGCTTTTTTTTGGTTTTTATTCAATTTACGAATGTGATGTAAACTGAATCATTATATATTCTATGATAATTATACAATAATATAATATTTTGTATATGTAACATAGCTTTATTGTACATTACAAAAAAACAACAACAACAACAACAACAACAACAAAAAAAACCAAAACATTTAATTCGTTTCAACAAATTTACAGACAGGCAGACGCTGCATATAGGCCTACACTGAAAAAAAAAAAGCTGAGCAACTTAAAATTTTAAGGCAACCAGCTTCAGCAGATTTTTGTCGTTTTAAGTTTATACAACAAAAATTTGAGAATCTCCCACAAAAATAAGCCGAGCAAACTCAAAAATCTGCTGAAGCTGGTTGCCTTAAAATTTTAAGTTGGCTCAATTTTTTTTTTATTTTATTTTTTTTTACAGTGTATAGTCTTTGGCAACATCCATTGCATTGGACACGTTTTCTCAGACACGCCCCCAACTTGGAAACTTGGGATTAAAGAAAAGTTTGAGTTTCCCACTCGTAATAACGACTTTGTGGTGCCGTTCATGTGCATTCAACTCGTAAATACGATACCCGACGTGACTTGAACGCACTATTCAACCCTGTTCCTGGGGACCCCCTGTCCTGCAAAGTTTATTTCCAACCTGCTTCAGCACACCTGCTTGTATTTTCAAGCAATCTTGAGGAGCTTGATTAGCAGCTCCAAGTGTGTTTGATTAGTCAAGTCAAGTCAAGTCACCTTTATTTATATAGCGCTTTTACAATACAGATTGTGTCAAAGCACTTAACAGTATCAACAGATTAGGGTTGTAACTAAAGTCTGCTGGACAGTGGGTCCCCAGGAACAGGGTTGAAGGCCTATAGAATAATTTTTAAAAAGATGATAAGTTGAAAGGTTCGAATTTAAATTAATAAAATATTGATATACCTAATCACAGATCTGGATATGTTAACATTACATCTATAGTTCCGAGACATAATTGTATGCTTCTTTGAAAATCTGCCAAGGAGAGTAAATGATAAACGACATCCAAAAGTGAAGTGAAATGAACACTGCTGAACCTGAGAGCTATTTACACAAGTGTTTGAAAGATTAAGAAGAACCAGTCTGAACTGCATCTCAGCACATCTTCTGAGTTATTAAACAGTGATTGTTCTTTGCTAGTCCATAAGTGGAGTACATGCATATCAAACCATTACTGTAAAATGAAGGTAAAATGAACCTGCATATCTGCAACAATTATTCAGTGCAATTCAGTATATATTGCCCTGAAAACCTGCATAAAGGTCATAAAAATATTAAGCCACAGAAAGAGAGCAACTGACCAATGACTCTATATGATTCCTTCATTTATTTATTCACAGTTACAATCTTGCAAAATGATTCTTGGTTTATTGTGTGTGTTGCTGTGAGAGTTACGCCTCACTGAGGTTTGTTGACGGTCTTGTTCTCTGCATTTGAGGTTTATACACACACACAAAAATCAGCTTCAGACTTCATATGCAAACACTACTGACTGCCAGCCCAACACATTACAAAACTACACATACTGTACCACAAAACTTGTAAAACATGTAAATCATCATTCCAACACAGACGTAAAATTCAGCTTTAAAAAGAACTGCACAGAACACAGTAGCGTCTCATTTACAGGAATAACTCCTTACTGTCTGCTACGATTGATCCACTCAGGTAATGTGATTATCCATTGATATCTTGTTGAATCTTTATTTTACTCTATTGCACTTTTTGATTGTATATTATAATAATTATTAACATTACTGGCACCTATAGACAGTAGTAAATCACAGTTAAAGTTAATACAATATACAGCTATGTTACAGATATACAAAACTTGTGTGATACATAATGAACAGATACTTCTATAGTACAGATGCACTTCATATGATTTCTCCATGGTCTCTGTGTCTTTCACTCTGAGTATGACAAAGAACAGGGTCTTCTGAACTCCTGACCAAACTCATGGATCCATTTATTTGCCACTGAAAAGACACAGTATTTACATTAAATTTAGTCATTTTAACATAGATGTATTTATACATTATAGAATATACACAAAGAAACAGTAATCCAAACCTGTTATCTGTTATAAATATCTTTAAAAACCTACCCCATTTGTTACCCCTGAACACAGGGCATCCAGCATGCTCTGTATTCAAATCCACATTTCCATTCTTGCGGAGGTTGTACCAAAACACAGCTGAACCCTTAAACAGTAGAAAATGGATGCATGAATTTTACTTAAATTAATACTTAATTATTATAATATACCATATAGATCAGTGATTTGAGGGTTTACCTGTTTTGGCTTCAACGAAACGCCAACTTTAGGGAACACAGTGGAGCCCCCTATCTCCACATCACTCATCTACAGTAAGAGCACATCATTTATTATTCATAAGGATTGCACAATACAGGTAATATGGCAAATGGCAAAGCAATTCATATTTTCATTGGAATTTGCATGGCCAAACTTACATAAATTAAGAAGGTAGCAATTCTTCCATTCTCATCATCCTGTGAGATCAAACATTAAGTTATCTTGCAATGATTTTATTAGTTAATACCTGTATGTTATCAAGCGCTCAATAACACAGAATAAAGCTATTCAGTTTGAAGACCTAAAAGCGAGCCTGGGTTAAAGGGTCATGACATGAGAAATCAAATTTGCCTTGATCTTTTGGCATAGTCTATAAGAGGCTTGACACTTGATTACGCTCAATGCGAGTGTTGCACCACGTCAAAAGCAAATCACTGCTGCTATCTTGTCTACACGGGATACAGTAAACAGATGTTTACACCAACAAAACTGTTTGCCAATCAAGTGAAATATGTGAAAGAAAAAAGAAAAGATCTGGGGCAATGGGAAAGTCTCTTCATGTAATTACAGGCCTTATTTAACTCCTGAGGGAATCCATAGCAAATACTGTGTTGGCCAAATTGATGAAATGGCTTTATTTTAGTATAGTGATCTTACCCATTCATCATAATGTGGTTCATATTTGCCACCAATCCCATAATTCTGAACCTGGAAAATGATAAAGCAACAGGTAAAACAACACATAATATTTCATAAGGAAAATACATGTTAATCCTGAAATGAAACTGAAGTTCGATAAATGAGGTGAATATAAAATTATTATATGAAAATTTAATATCAGACCTCAAAGTGCTTAAACCTGGAAGTCTATATTATATTATATAGTGTAAGCGAATGTGACCAAGCTAGCTGCAAACAGAGTTGACCTTAAAAAGAGAAGCTGACGGTGCATTAACAGGTGATTTCTTATTTACTAGGACCGTACATGCAGGCCTTCAGCTGATTTCATGGAGAGTCCCGTGATGTCTGCAATCCTCTGATTGACACGAGCAACCACAGTGTTATCATCCTTTAGAAAAACACTGAAAACAAGGAAATGATATTTCAGCAACACTTTATAATAAGATTCAATTTGTTACATTATCAAATTCAACCAGATTGTAAAGTGTTTCCATTTTTCTTCCAGTAATAAGTGTGAAGAAATATAAGTACTATAATTTTACAGAAATGTAATGCAAATGTTGGGAACATAATGGGTAAAAAAAAATGAGATTATCACCTTTGAGAAGTACGGATCTTTGATACTCCCCCTTTAGTCTCAGACCTAGAAAGCTACAGAAGGCCACAAAAGGTAAATGGAACATCAAATATAAATATATATACACACTAGGTGGTCAAAAGTTTATGGTCACCAAATCTCTATATATGCCAAGTCTGGTTTAAAGCACTCCAATTCATCTTGACGATTTTCAATGATGTTCAAGTCTGGGTTTTTACAAAAAAAATCATTTCTTTATAAAACCTCACTTTGGGAGATTGTCATGCAGGAGCTAAGAAAAGGTCTCTCATTAAACTGCCACAAAGCTGGAAACACAATTCTCTAGAATATCATTATATTTCATTGCATCAAGATTTGTCTTCACTAGAATTAAGAGGCCAAGACGACTTTTAAAAGAAATGTTCATACTTTTACAATTAAACAGCACAATAAAACATCATCAAAAGTATTAACAAGATAATAGATTCTAATAATACTGACAATCAAATCTGATGTGTGTGTGTGTGTGTGTTAGACATTCACTAGAGGTCTGGAGATATTCTTCAGGATCTCTATCTCTCTGTCTGAAATAATGTCATGATATCTGATGATTCGAGGCTCATCCCACTCCACTTCCTCTTTCACCGGTGCGTACATCAGTCTGGGGTTTCCTCCACCTGTGCTGTACCTACAGGACAGCGCCCTCTGCCTCTTGGAGGTCTGATTTGATCAAATATAGTCAATTTCCAATTAACACACAAAGCTTCACACTGACAGTTTGTAATTTCATTTCAAATTATTTAAATTTGAGACGTTGCACTTGCCCTCTCATCAATCTCTCCTCTGCACAGTGTCTCATATTTACTTGACTGTGTGTTCAGTGTGAATATGTCAGGGTTTGACGTTCTCTGGAAGCGAAGGAGTCTATACAGGTTCAGCAGAACTTTGACTTCATCGTTAGTTGGGTCTGAGGCAAAGAAGTTTATGGCTTCAACAGTCTAATTGCAAAGTTTTCTGACAACCTCATATATAAAAATATCAATAATAAACTTCATGTCACCATAAGCTCACCCAGGTTTAAAAGCCGTTGGCCAAAGTACATTGCCACAGGTAGGCTGCCGAAATGATAGGCTGAGTCACTAAGGTAACGGAGCAACTCTTTCTCAGTAATGGCTGAGTATTCTGTTAATCTGTCAAGGCTGTACAGAAACCAGAGAAAGGCATGCTGGAATTTGTTCTGTCTAAAAGCGATCAACCCAACAATATAAGCTTCATCTGCATTTAAAGATGTTTCTGTGAAATGAGAAATGAAAGCATCAATCAGACTGGAACTTGTTTTGAAAGGAAAAAAGTGAAACTCTTGCAATGAAACCCCATTGGTGCAGACAATTCACCTTTTGTGATGTTGTGCGGGTAGAGTTTGTAGAGCTCTTGCAGACTGATCAGTCCTAAAGCTGCGCCCTCCAAATCCTCTATCTGTGGGATCTGTGCATATTCCAGCAGTATCTGATACACGTTGTCTGATTTTCAAATATGAGAACAGATCCATAAACAACTGCATTGAGAAAGTTTAATACATCTTGAAAGCATTTATCACTGTTTCACTCTTTCATCAACAGTCCTCCTCCACATTTCTATTCCTATTAGAAATCTACAATGCATGTTTAGACATTTCACTTAAAAAACTTAAATAAGATCTCACCTTTATAAAGACTCTTTTGAGTGTATTCTTCAATGCTCAACCATTCAGCTCTCAGTCGTATAAGGAGTTTTAAAGCTGCCACGGGGTCTTTTATTTCCTCAGGGTCCACAGGGTCTAAGTATGTGCCCAGTTGAAGAAGCAGAAGATCCCTGGATTGAAGATAAAAGTTCATCAAATGTTGTTGTGTTAAATAAATGTATTTAATAATATAATCTTGATCTAAAACCAGATATAAGATTGTTGTCACAATTAGATTCCTATACCAGATTGTTGCTGTAAACTGAAAAGCTCTTAATTAAAATATTTCATGGTTTATATATGAAATTTTCACCTCTTCATTCTCTTTACAATTTCTTCTTCAGCATCGATGTACAAACTGAAGGTCGCCAGAAGGAATTTCTCCTCCCCAAAAAGTTGTGAAATTTTATCTATAAAACAATTACATCTGCACTTAATTGTTAAAAAACTTTTATTTATTTATTTATTTTTCAACATAACTGGCGGTAAAATTTGTAGAAACCAAAAAGAGAGTTAATAATTGTTTAGTCATTAATGGAATCAATAATTTAAAAAGTGAAAATTTGATTGTAAATCTGATTATAGTCAAAAGTGTCTCACAAATTAATAAAGAAAATCATTTATAAGGCAGCATTATAAGCACATTAGAGAATTATGGATAAAACAGTAAATTAACAATTAATTGAATGAATTAATTGAAATGAATACACTCAAATTAATTAATTGACATCGTATCCAAAGATAAATAATAATGTACCTGTTGAAGTGAAGAATTCATCGCTAGTAGCACAGGCAATCAAAGAACACGCCACAAGTACAGTCAGTTCCTTTACGGCCATTATCAGACCTTTAATACCTTGTTCAATATCAATAAGGGAACTAGTAGAGCTTAAATACAGAGTGTTTATGTGCATCCTTTTAAAGACACACCTGCATTACATCATCTGCCTGAATTTTCCAACTTTATACTGCACTCAAAGACTTATGAAACGAAAGTGAAAATTAACATGAGTGAATTCTCGTGACAACAATGATGCTTCAAAAATAGTCTTTCATTTCTTGTAAGTAGTAATTATGTACCTATAATAACTGGACACACATTGTTGTGTTTGTTCGATCATGAGACCTGTTTTAAAATCATTTAACACCGAATACACAATGGACATATGTGACCCTGGACCACAAAACCAGTCTTAACTAGCACAGGTATATTTGTAGCAATAGCCAAAAAATACATTGTATGGGACAAAATTATCGATTTTTCTTTTATGCCAAAAATCATTAGATATTAAGTAAAGATCATGTTCCATGAATATATTTTGTAAATTTCTTACTGTAAATGTATGAAAACTTAATTTTGATTAGTAATATGCATTGCTAAGAACTTCATTTGGACAACTTTAAAGGCATTTTTCCTCAATATTTTGATGTTTTTGCACCCTCAGATTGCAGATTTTCAAATAGTTGTATCTCGGCCAAATATTGTCCGATCCTAACAAACCATACATCAATGGAAAGATTATTTATTCAGCTTTCAGATTATGTATAAATCTCAATTTCAAAAAATTTACACTTAAGACTGGTTTTGTCGTCCAGGGTCACATATAGAATTGTTAGTTAATCTATGTTTACCATATTAGTCACTGTTTAGTTTACTGTATTATTTCTATTAGTCATTTGTTTACAATTT
The DNA here is from genome assembly GCF_012432095.1 of Onychostoma macrolepis. Taxonomy (NCBI): domain Eukaryota; kingdom Metazoa; phylum Chordata; class Actinopteri; order Cypriniformes; family Cyprinidae; genus Onychostoma; species Onychostoma macrolepis. The sequence goes on along the minus strand of NC_081156.1, from coordinate 28,153,194 downwards.
TATGTGTGTTTGTTGTGCAATCATATTTTATCTGAGCTCTTATTTGAAATGATCTACTTTCCGAAAAGTCTGTAGGAACTAGTCCACCCAGTTCTTTAATAGCAGGAACAGGTTTCACAACCAAATCTCTGCATTTCATTATAGGATGTCAGGTTGATGTATCAACAGAGTATTTACACACATTTTTCACAAAGCGGTCTCACTTGTCTAGAAGTGGTATGTGCAACAGTTCAGACTCAATTTTCCAAATTTCTATTGCCTTCATAGGCAGATAACACAATAAACAGAAGAATAATTCCTCTGTCATTCAACACATGGTTACAAAAATGCTGTGTTAGCAACCATGTCTGCATCACATGAGTGTGACTAATGCGGAAACTAAAAGTTAAAGTACATCATTACATCAGCATATATGTGTTGTGTGTGGGTCATATCTCACACATGACAGCCTTATTGTTTCTCCATGCAGGGTTCACCTAAACATCCAGCTTAAAACAGAACAGGGACGGAGACAGATCATATGTCATACCACAATACCTGTATGTCATTCCTACTGGAACTCAACACAAACATTCATGGAAAATCATACTGATTCCTGCACTTCCTGATCTGGATTGGTGAAAAAACTGAAGAATGTCTTACATGTTTACATGTTTTATGGGGTCATTACATGAACGTAATGGATTTTATGCTGTATAAACTGTAGTTTCCGTAACCCTACCCCTCACACAAAACTTCTGCATTTTTATATTTAAAAAAAAAAAGAAGATAATTCTGTATGATTTATAAGTTGGTTTCCTCATGGGACCAAAATGTCCAAGGTGCAAATTACTGCTATAGACCTATTATACTTGTGGGCAGGGGCGGACTTAACCAATAGGCGAGGTAAGCGGCTTCTTAGGGCCCCGCCCCGTCTGATATTCGCGAAACATACTTGGCAAATGCATCAGTATGTATTTGTGTTATGGAGAGCGTCAAATGTCAACCCATTCTCACTCCCAAGGCGTCAAAAACTGAAGCATGGTCAAACTCCTTTCGCGTCACTATGAAGACGCCAAAGGTGCCCCTAGGCGTCATTATATGACAAAATAGGATCTCCATTGCTTTCAGTTACTTGCTTTATGCGTCAGGTCAAGACGCTTATGGAAAATGACAACACGTTATCCTCCGTTGTTTTCAGTTGTTTGTCTTAGTTTAATGGTTTGCATGCATTTGTAAAAAATTTATAAATCATTTTATATACATTTATACTTTTATTGGAGCACCTAACCTATGGAATTAGATTTGTGCCAAATAAAATGAATGTAATTTTTCAAGAAACGTATGAAAATATCAAGTGAAACTGAATAAAATGTCTTTGAAACTAAAAAATAAATAAATTACAGGCAAAATCTTTGACCTCGTTTTTAATATACTGCACGTTTTGCAACTGTTTTCTCATCTTTCATTCGTTGATCTGTACTTACAAATGCACTTCCAGAGTTTTCATTTACGATTCTGAAGTTTTCATTTACGCTTCTGAAGTTTTTGTTCGCCATTCTGGCACAAACATCTCGTGGGGGCGGGGTTAACAGCGGTGTGTTCTCATTGGCTACTGAGTTTTTGATTGACAGCTTCTTGACCTGGAAGTGAAGGCGTCAGTATCGTTGCGCCTCATTTCATTATTAAATGAAATTTCATTATTTTCATTATTAAAGTACTGTAATACTGGAAATATTGTATAATGTTCAGTGTTCTCTTATGATGTTTGTTTATTGCTCTTGATTCTTTTGCATTATAGGGTCTGATTAGGTTGAGCTGTTACATTTGAAATACAATACTATACTGTGATATTCAGACGTCAATAAAGTCTCACTCCAACCAGGCAATCAAGCTTATTTTATTACATATCCCACACAATGTTCTTGCTGCCAATTGTTTTTATCATGCTGATCATTTTGTTTAGTTATTTTATTTAGTTTACATCATCATCTAACATTTAAAGTTTGAAATACATTTTTAACAATCATCAACTCAAGTGTGACTTTTATAAACCAGTTGAATGAATGTAAATGAAAATATGAATTAATTCAAATAAATTGACATTCTTTATTGTCACTATAGCATATAAACAAGTATCAAAGTGAAAGTCTTGGATGCAATTATGTTGTGACAGGAAAGACCAGAATCCACAAAACACTAACTGCATAGTATAAATAATGCACAGTAGTATTATAATTTACATTACCACACAAAATGCACAAGAACATAACATACATAATGTTTAAAATTCATATGTTTTAAACACTGCAATGATCCTTTCAACAGTTCCTGTTACAGTATAAGTTACAAAACAGTGAATGAGTATGTAATGTACTGGAGTGCAATATCAGTCTTTACAGGGATAGTCCACCCCAAAAAAAGAAAATTCTTTCATTCACATAACACAAGTGAACTGTAACCCTTGCACATTTGACAGTTGAGTGGAAGCTATTATTAATAGTCAAAAGTTTATATTATTAATGTTTTTCTTATCTATTGATTCACTTCAAAAGATACCGATTTAAAAACTAAGGTCAGATGGATTACGGTCATGGTCGCTGTGTGTGGTTTTTAAAGCATCTTTAGGACTCACAGAGATTAATTATTTACCTAAAAATCTTAACTTGTGTTTACCTGTCCAGTGAGCATGAGGGTGAGTAAAATTAAAAAAAATATATATTTTTTATTTTTGAACTATCCCCTTAACAATCATATGCTGTTGGTATGCCAATTCAAGATCAGCATAGACTAATAAGAATAAAGTGCAACCTCTTGTGTACTTGTGAACAGTGTTTGTTTTATCTAGAGCTCCAAAGAAGTAAAAATATTTGCATAATATCAGGTGTCTGAAGATCAAGATCCCAGTCATTCAAAGGTGACGTGTCTGAACACCATAAGATTCTTGTCTGATGAGGGCAGTGGATCTCTGGTACCATCACTACATCCTCTGAGTCAGCATCAGAAGTTTATGGAAAAGTTGCTCCGCTCTCTGGATACAGAGAAAGGACATGTATCATAGTCTAACAATACAAACTGCTTTGAACTCCCATGGCACATTTCAAACTTAAAATATTTCAAACAAATAAATACACAATATAATTATTTAATATATATTAGTATTAACTTGGTACTAAAATACCTCAAAGTTACATACCATTAATCATCTGTAATACCGCTGTGTAGCCATTAGATGGCTCTGTATAGGCCTAAATAATCATGACTGTGTATACCCTAGTTGCTGGAAACCCTGTTGTTTTCAGTCATAATTATTTGCATGTATTAGGTTTTGCATTTGGATATATATTTAGGCATTATTTGTCAAAGTTTGTTTGTTTTCCCCCCGAAATGTTCATCTGAAGTGACTATTTTTTCATTAACAGAAAAAGCATGGTAAAAAGGCTTACATTGCTAAAGCTGACAGCGCAGTGATTGACCGCGCGCTTGTAAAATAGCATTGGTTATTGTCAGATACAGTAAATTTAGTACTGTACACTCTATGTGCTGGGGGAAAATATGAACCAATCGAAGCAAATATGATCTAATTGAAGACTGTAACTGTGTATAGATAACCAGGTCCTGTGATTGGACTAAATCAAGACAACTTACCGTGAATATCCTGATAACGACGATGATTGATGATCATGATGATTATATCATTCATCTGTGCTATTCCTAAGAAATCATCTCATCAATGCAGTGTAGCAGCAGAAAAATACTGATAAAATAATAATAAAAAATCTTTATATATCATTTTATATCATTAAAATGAAATAGGAAACCGCTAACAGACGCTCACATCCACACAGGCGCAACGATACTGATGCCTTCACTTCCAGGTCAAGAAGCTGTCAATCAAAAACTCAGTAGCCAATGAGAACACACCGCTGTTAACCCCGCCCCCACGAGATGTTTGTGCCAGAATGGCGAACGAAAACTTCAGAAGCATAAATGAAATCTTCAGAATCGTAAATGAAAACTCTGGAAGTGCATTTGTAAGTACAGATCAACGAATGAAAGATGAGAAAACAGTTGCAAAACCTGGAACTGTTGAAAGGATCATTGCAGTGTTTAAAACATATGAATTTTAAACATTATGTATGTTATGTTCTTGTGCATTTTGTGTGGTAATGTAAATTATAATACTACTGTGCATTATTTATACTATGCAGTTAGTGTTTTGTGGATTCTGGTCTTTCCTGTCACAACATAATTGCATCCAAGACTTTCACTTTGATACTTGTTTATATGCTATAGTGACAATAAAGAATGTCAATTTATTTGAATTAATTCATATTTTCATTTACATTCATTCAACTGGTTTATAAAAGTCACACTTGAGTTGATGATTGTTAAAAATGTATTTCAAACTTTAAATGTTAGATGATGATGTAAACTAAATAAAATAACTAAACAAAATGATCAGCATGATAAAAACAATTGGCAGCAAGAACATTGTGTGGGATATGTAATAAAATAAGCTTGATTGCCTGGTTGGAGTGAGACTTTATTGACGTCTGAATATCACAGTATAGTATTGTATTTCAAATGTAACAGCTCAACCTAATCAGACCCTATAATGCAAAAGAATCAAGAGCAATAAACATCATAAGAGAACACTGGACATTATACAATATTTCCAGTATTACAGTACTTTAATAATGAAACCTCAATATGACCTTTTTCTCTCGCGTTTTCTCGTGCTCCTAAAAGCTTATGTTGACAGAGTAGTAGCAACAGATAAATAAAGATTGAATTCAAAAATAAAACTCCTAACTTTATATCATTAAAATGAAATAGGAAACCGCTAACAGACGCTCACATCCACACAGACGCAACGATACTGACGCCTTCACTTCCAGGTCAAGAAGCTGTCAATCAAAAACTCAGTAGCCAATGAGAACACACCGCTGTTAACCCCGCCCCCACGAGAGCTTTGTGCCAGAATGGCGAACAAAAACTTCAGAAGCGTAAATGAAAACTCTGGAAGTGCATTTGTAAGTACAGATCAGCGAATGAAAGATGAGAAAACAGTTGCAAAACATGCAGTATATTAAAAACGAGGTCAAAGATTTTGCCTGTAATTTATTTATTTTTTAGTTTCAAAGACATTTTATTCAGTTTCACTTGATATTTTCATACGTTTCTTGAAAAATTACATTCATTTTATTTGGCACAAATCTAATTCCATATACCTTGAGCGTCAAAAAGCGACGCCAAGTGGTCCTGACCAAGCTTCAATATGTGACGAGTTGGGTGTGAGAATGGGTTGCAAATGTTCACTCACCACTCAAAACGGCGAGTTTTTGTCAGGTGCGGAGTTCTGCAAGCTTGTGAATCCACTCAATATAACAACGTGTAGATAAAATGTAAATAAGAGATTCATTGTGCAGAGAGTTTATTAACGGAACGTCGTGACTGAGATGGCGATTATAGACGATTATAGATTATTTAGTGATTATAGACGGAGCGCTCTTTGCGCGTATTCTAAGCTGTTTTGACTGTCTCAGAACAGATATTTTCACCTCAGTAAAGAAATGATTGTGTTTCAAGTCATAATTTTATTTGTCTTGATGTTTCAAAATGACTTTCTTGTGTTTTTCCTAGGCGCGCCTGCGCGAACTATACACTAAAACGCGTATAAATGCACGAATGCAATGACTGGAGTTTTTCGCTTAATAGATTACATTTTGGATTTGTTTCTCGGCAAACCCTATCATATGCCTTAAGAACACTTGGAATACGGAACGAGTTGAATGGGATCATTTTTATGACATTTTAATCCTTTTTGTAAAAAGATTGAAGAAGTTTAGGCTACAATTAATTAAATGGACAAGTGCAAGCATTTTTTTTAATATAATGTCTTCTTTTGTGATCCGAAAAAAATAAGGTAGCTTAATATGGCTTTAGAATAGCATCAGATTGACTAATTATTTAGGCTACCTAGGTTGTGAAGGGGTAAGGCCTAGTTATAATAAATAATAATTATAGCTATAAAGAGAGAGAGCTAGCGAACAAATAAGGATTAGGCGTAAAAGAGCATAGTTATTGTGTTGGGGCCCCGTACCTGAAATTTGCTTAGGGCCCCCAAATCACTGTCCGCCCCGGCTTGTGGGGACACTTGTAGTTGACAGGCTAACTACCAGGACCACCCACACCCACACACCTTGTTGATTAAGAGGTTTGCCTAGGTTACTTACTTTTCGGGAGAAAACAAAAGAAGGAAAAGGCTGATAAACAATTATATTATTTTAGTGGCAGTATGAGCCTGTGAATACACTGAATTTGAGTAAAAAATTGTAATTTTTCCTAACCACACTGTTGCATCCAATACCTCCAATCCAACAGGCGGCACTAACATGCTTTTGTAGCAAATAAACCCCGCTGTTTCTGTCGTCTGTGGGAACGACGTCACTTTGGCGCCGAATCATACAGAGTTAAGCGCGCGGAAGAAAACATCTTTACTTCAGAAATTTTAATAACACGCAAAATATATATTAAAAAAATATATATATCCCGGATTTATTCAGTATCAGCAGTGGAAGACCTCAACGATGCAGCGAAGCATAGCGTGAGTGTGTTCTGCTCTTCTGTTTTTTTTTTTTTTATTCGTGATGTTGACCACAGAACATTACATGCAGTGTCTGATTATGATACGAGACCGCGTTTAACCTACACCAACTAACTTACACTAACTGTGACAATAAGGCTTTCCTAGTCTGCATTTCTTTCCGTTTCTTTATGTCAGAAATTAGAATACCGTATCAATTTGAGGGAGTTAATTTGTCTTTATAACGTGATCTCGTTGTTTCCCACCAACAGGTCATTCTTTCAGCCAATGAAAAGTAAGGAGAAGAGTGATGGACAGGTCAAAGCAAAGACTGAGTAAGTGATATTTAGCTGATATTTATTTGTTGAATTAAGCAATTTTTTTCTAATTGAACACAGTGTTAAACCTCAAAACTCATTTTGTGTTGATTCTGTGTGTATTCTCTTCGGTAACAGTGACAGCTGTGGAGTTAAAGGAATATTAAAACAAATAAGCAATGTTATATGATAATGATTTTCTCTTCCTTCTGCTCAGACCTGTAAAAAGTCCACTCAAAATTCAGAATGGTGTGCAGGAAAGCGATTCACCAGTAAAAAGGGTTCATAAACGCAGTCGAGCAATCATAGACAGCGATGATGAAGATCAGCTGATAGTAAAAGAGCAGGTGCCAAAACAGAGTGAAGTTGAACCAGTTAAGTCAGAGAAGGTAAGATTTATTGAGTTATCATGAGCTTCAACCACGACGGCATGTCAGTATTATTGTTATCAATTCTGTTTCTATGTCTTACTATGTTAAATACACAGAAACCTGATGTTACAAAGGCTGCTTCCACTCCGGCTTCTCCAAAAACTCCCATAACCCCGACGACTCCGGTCACGTCGAGTACCTCTGTTGCGGTGGTAACCCCTGCTTCCTCAGGTACTCCGGGAACTCCAGCAACTCCGACATCAACATCGCCGTCAGGCATTCCCAAACGCAAGACTGGTCTGTATCAGTCTCTTCTTCTCACTTTCCTCCTTATGCTACTGATCATTTATTATTTCTTTAATCATTAATACGCCAAAAAATGCATGTAGTAGATTGTGTACCTCAGGATTTTCAGGAAAGTGTATGTGTTAAATATAATACAGTAGGCTATATGGGATTAAAATCCCTCTCCCATTCTCTAGCCCGCAAGCAGTTCCCCAAGAGGAAGCTGGAAAGCAGAAGTGATGGAGAGGGGGCAAAAGAGGAGGAGAAGGAGGTCGGCGAAGAGCAGGAGAGTAAGAGAGCACGAGTTGAGGCCTCACCTGGACAGACAGGTGAGATGAGTTGATCTCTGCGCACAGGTGTCACCTCTCCATTATCTTGTGTGTGTTTCTCATTGTTTCTTCTCTTTCTCTCTTCAACTCAGACAACGAGATGGAGGTGGAAGAGAAGAGCGCAACTGGGAAGACTGCAGTGGAGGAGCAGAAAGAGAAGGATGAAGCAAAAACAACCGCAGTTGAGGACAATGCTAACAATAAGATGAAAGAAAAGGATAAAAATAAGGTAAAACAGGAGAAAAAGATAAATGGAGAAAATGGGAAGAAAGAAAAAAAAGACAAGAAAGTGAAGGAAGATAGCAGTCCTGAACAAGCGGATAAAAAAGAAAAAAACACAGAAGAGGAAGGGGGATCGGCCAAAAAGAAACCCATCAGCAGCTTTTTTGGTAAACTTTTGTCCTTTTCTTTTTCTTTGTTATCTTCTGTCATGACGTACCCCCAAACCTGCATGATTACTGAAACGGGTTCAATCTTTAGTTAAAATTTTTTTTTTTTTACACTAATTATATAACTCACAATCTCTTGTAGCTCCCAGAAAGGCAGCTGTCAAACTGGAAAAAGAGGAGGGTGAAAAAAAGAAGGATGGAGAGATCTCTGACGCTGCTGAACAGAAAGAGAAGAAAAGGTTGAAGTTCAAAAAATGTTCAAAAGTTAATCTGACTTGGAATGTTTTACTTCAGAAATATAATTGTTTGTTTCAAAAGAGCTCAATTTCTTTCTGTGACTCCATTTGAATGAGCTTGATTGTTTTGACAGTGAAAAGGGGGTGGATTCTGGAGTCCAGAGCCAGTATGATCCCTCCAGAGCACATTACCATCCCATTGACCACGCCTGCTGGAGGAAGGGCCAAAAGTAATGCCTGCATTTTATTAGTTATAAAACGGTGTGCTGCAGGAATGAGTCCAAAAAAAAAACAGAGCTACAGTAGCATTTTTGCTACTGTACTCACTGGTCTGGAAGTGTTTATTCTAGTGCTCTTTTCAAACTATTCTAACTCAAACCTTCCAACCTGTAGACTTTAAATTAAACATTGAAAGATTTGTTGGAAGCTTAGTGGATATTACAAAGTAGTTTGAGCATGCTGTCATTGCTTTTGTAGTTTTTTTTTACTTGTTCTGATTGGATTTAGGCTGTAAATTAATTATTAGTTATTCATTTGTGTTAGCTATTTTCTTCAATAATGCAAAAGTTAATGGAAAAAGCCTATTGGGTCTTTTGTCAAGGGAACCAGGGTGATGCTAACTTATGAATTGACTTGCAAAAATGTGTCATCTCTGCAGCACTTAATATCTTTGTTATAAGACTAAGAAAGTTAAATGGAAACGATTAATCCTCTAAAGTTGTAGTCTTTCTTTCCCTAAGGCATTAACAAAAAGCTTAATACAATTGCAAAATACATTTTTCTTTCTAAAGCAATAAAGTTTGACACTTTTTCTATGGAAATTCATTGTGGTATGTTTTCTTTATCTCTTTCTCAGAGTGCCATATTTGGCTGTCGCTCGCACCTTTGAGAAGATTGAGGAGGATTCGGGCAGGTATGAAGTAGAATTATTCTGTATATACAGTGTGTGTGTTTTCTCTTACATCTATTAGAGTTTAAAAATAAGTGTGTGGAGCAGTTAAATTTCAGTCTTCTTTTCTTTTTTTTAGGCTGAAGAACATTGAGACGCTTTCCAACTTTCTGCGATCTGTCATTCTGCTTTCTCCAGGTGAGTGTGTGTGTGTTTAATTCATTGAGTTTGAGTTGAAATAGGTTATTAATTATTTATGCCTGATAGGGATTGTTTTTCTTTCTTTTTGTCCAAGTAGTGAATAGGTGAACAGGTTAATGACTCTGTTAGGGAGGCAGATTGAAGAAAAGACTTTCACTTGATCTTGTGCAAAACACAAAAATGTAGCATACATTCAAAATATGTAAGCTTCACTGTTTCCATCTGTTCAATACTCTGTTGTTTGTGTAGATGACCTGTTATGCTGTGTGTACCTGTGTCTGAATCAGCTCGGCCCTGCATATAAGGGTCTGGAGCTGGGTGTTGGGGAGACCGTCCTGATGAAAGCTGTCGCTCAAGCAACTGGTAAATATATTTGTGTTTTCCCTAATGTCATTGACCATTCTCCTTGCCTGACCCCTGTACTGTCAACTTCTGTTACCAGGGCGACAGCTGGACAAAATCAAGGCGGAGGCTCAGGAGAAAGGTGACCTGGGATTGGTTGCTGAAAGTTCTCGCAGCAACCAGAGAATGATGTTTGCCCCGGCCAATCTGACAGCAGGGGGCGTTTTCAACAAACTGAAAGAGATTGCGAACATGAGTGGAAACTCTGTGAGTACAAATGCAGTAAAAACAGCAATATTGTGAATGTATTATTACACAACTTTTTTCAAAATAATTTTTAAAATTTATTTTAAAATCTAATTTATTCCTATGATGGCAAAGCTGATTTTTAATTTCTCCAGTCTTCAGTGTCTCATGATCCTTCAGAAATTCTAATATGGTGATTTGCTACTCAAGAAACATCTTACTATCAATTTTGAAACAATTGTGCTGCTTGATATTTTAAGAAATCATGATCATTTTTTTTTTCATGAGTCTTAATAGAAAGTTAAAAAGAACTTCCATTTATTGCAATTAAAAATCTTTTGTGACATCATGAATATCTTTACTGTCACTTGAGCAATTTAATTGCAAAAAAACATTTGAACAAGTTTATTTTGTTCCATGTAATGTACAGTATATGCTCTCAATGAAAATCCACTTCCTCTCTTGCTCTTTCTCTCTCTCTGTGTTAGGCAATGAATAAGAAGATTGACATTATTAAAGGCTTGTTTGTGGCGTGTCGGTTTTCTGAGGCTCGATACATTGTGCGGTGCGTCATTTTACCTTTCACTTAAGACTTTTTAAATTTCTCATCTGACCAACCATGCAGAAATGTTGAGTTCATTCTGAAAAATACTGAATAATGAATGTAATTTATGGATGACAGTTGATTCTTGTCAAATCTAAATGATGTGCTGCTGGCCTTGATTATACTGCTGTATGGTGACAGATTAATATGAATATTAAGGCAGAAGTGAAATCTGTTAGTTTGATTGGTTGCTTATGTGATTGGCAGGTCACTGGCTGGGAAGCTGCGGATCGGATTGGCTGAGCAGAGTGTTCTCACGGCTCTCAGTCAGGCTGTGTCTCTGTCACCCCCGGGCCAAGGTTTGAAATGATCCTAATGAAACTGGCATTAACACACATCATAATCAGAGCATCGATAGAACCTCCAGGCATTCGGCATTTGCAATTAGATTACTCTCTGCCGTGGTGAATAAAAAATGAATAGCGTTTAAACATGTAAATATTAATTAGGTGTCTGTTTAGTTTAGCAGTGCTGAAATGTTACTAATATGTTTTTCTTGTGTTGGTTCAGAGTTCCCACCGGCTGTGCTGGATGCAGGGAAAGGAATGAGTGCAGAAAACAGGAGAGTGTGGCTGGAGGAGAAAGCACTGATCCTAAAACAGACATACTGGTGAGTGTGTGTGTGTGTGTGTGTGTGTGTGTGTATATATCTGCAAGATACTGATCAAAAATTGTTTAAAAGTACCAATAAAAACATTTATGTATATACAAGTAAGTTACAAAATTCAATTAAATCTTGAAAATTTAGTTTTGCCTTCATAAAAAAAGTTTTAAAATGTACTAAAATAATAATACAGTGACTTTTCACAAATATACTTTTTTATTTTTACTGTGCTTTTGATCAACTAAATGCTTGCGCACACACTCGTTTCACTATTCTTCCTTGTCTAGCAATTCAAATGTGGGCAGAATTCAACTACTGTAATAATTTCTTAATTAAGCACAGTAAAACAGTGATAGTTTCATCTACATAAATCACTTTAATACATTTTTTAATTTAATTTAATTTAATTTTAAAACTGATTTAGGGGTTTGCATCAATATCCAAAAACATTCACGTAAGTACCTGTGGCTTTTCATTCATTAGTTTTCATGTTAAGTTTAAAAATATATTTTAGGTCCTCCATTTGGGGGAAAAAACACCATTGTAAATAGTATGAGGTGTATCGGATACCCCAAAAGGCTAAATAATATCAAGAGATGCTTTTCACTCGTTAACATGGCTGAGGTCATATTTCTGTTTTTATTTTGCTAGTTATGTTTTGTAAAGACCATATAACTAGACTGTTTTCACCCTCCTTGTCTTGTGACTCAAAGAAAATATATTTTAATAAATAGGGTCTCTGGTTTAGAGCTCATTAACAAAGATTTTGGAAGTCTGTTTTATTACCGCAAAAATGTTTAAGTAGCTGTATAAACTATTGATATGTACAAATGTAATTCTTCCTTGTCCATTTAGTGAAAAGATATTCATATTGCGATGAATGTATATACAAGTCCAATCAAAAGGCTGGAAAAAAAATCAAGATTTTTTTTTAATATTCTACCCTATTGGCTATACACAGACTGAGCGCAACCTGATTGTCAAACACAAACTGGTGCTGTGAGGGATAATTATCCATATACTACAAACAATATTTCAATTACAACTGCAGGTGTCCACTGCATAACAAGTGCCTGTTTAATGAGTATTAGCATAATTTGTACCCTACAGGAAGTTTGATTTTAGTAAATTGGACAGGTGTTGCAGTTTCTACATATCACCTCAATGCATACAAATAATGTTTTCATTGCGTTTACTCGTATTATTGCTTCTAGTGAGATGCCAAATTATGATGCAATCATTCCAGTATTGATGAAGGAGGGCATAGATGAACTACCCAATCACTGCAAGCTCACCCCAGGTACTGACCAATCACAGCTTGCTCAGATCTCCCACCAAAAAATAGAAAATTTAGTTTAGAATGAGACTAAACTGCATTGTGTGTTACAGGTGTGCCTCTGCGGCCCATGTTGGCTCACCCGACTAAAGGGGTTGGTGAGGTAATGAAACGTTTCGATGAGGCATCTTTCACCTGCGAGTATAAATATGATGGAGAGAGAGCCCAGGTGCGTGTTGTTTTATTCTTATTCCACAAGATGGAGCCTCAACCATAAAAGTGACTTTCTGTTTCCATAGCAATATCATTGATTAAAATGTTAATTGCTTTTTTGTTTTGCATTTAACAGATCCATATTCTTGAGAATGGAGAGGTGCGCATTTTTAGCCGAAACCAAGAAGACAACACAAGCAAATACCCTGATATTATTTCACGAATCCCACAGGTAACACACATGCATCCAGAAAGACAGAAATAAATAGAAATCAGATGGATACAACAGCAAATCTCTGTGTTTAGGCACACTGTCCAATTTCTTTCCACAATTTGGCTGTCTAATTTCAGGGATAGTAAAAGATTCCATCATACGGCAAAAATGGCAGTCTGGGATTGCCTAAACCTCCATGTGACATGCTCACTGATGCCCAATTAATTGCTTTTGCTAAGAAATCTTAACCACTCTGCTAGAACCTCTAAGGCTATGTTGGTCATGTTTTATGTAAAACATTTTGGGGTTGAAGCTTAATATATACTAATACAGTAAAAAAAAGAGAACCTATTAAAAATATATTTCAGTTATTAAAATGAAGTATAAATACTGTATGACATGAAAAACTTAAATGAAAATTATAAATGTTGCTTTGACAACTAACTGAAATAAGTTTAAGTGCTAAAATGACTAAAACTGAAATAAAAATGTAGAAATAAAAAATAAAAGCTTGTTCAAAATATGAATAAATACTATTATAGTATATTAAAATAATACTAAAATGGAGCGATCATATATTTCAGAACTGACACGGGCTGGTGACTTCAACTCAAAATGTAGCTTGTACCGTCAAGATTTGATGCACAGTGTGCCTCGGCTTTCACCCAATATCTCACTAATATTGTACATTTTGACAGCTGTTGTACAGTACTCCTGCAGTGTGCTCCTGACTACAGTTTTACGTTGTATTAAGGCTGGAATACAATACAGGACTTTTAAAATCTAAACGACTGAGGATCACACTACCAGACATTCAGGTCGTTTTGAATACAATAAACGTGCCTCAGTGCTAAAAGATGCATGAGAAATGAAAATAATATGTTCTAAAATCACATGATTTTGTGTGAAATCTGTCAACATCTGCTGCTTAGTGTCTGCAGATTGACTTTGACTTTTGGCAACCAACGTCAGCTCATCCAGACTGTAAATCTGGACGAAAGTCGTGTGATGTATTCCAGCCTTTAGTAAGAAAAACCACTGCCAGTCAGAACATATGATGTTGAATATGCAGCAATTTTGGGACTCTGTTCAAATGAGATTTCACCGTGGGTGGAGGTTCCCAACATGACACGACTGAAATAGAAAACCAAGCGCCTGACGAAATGTTTGCAGAAACTCAGACTAACTTGGTTGAGATCACACCTGGTTTGGATACGCTGTTAAGAGTCTTTCTCACAGACTCTCTCTTTCTCTTTATGTTTCTCTTTATGTTATGAGTCTCTCTGTATCTGTTTCCTTCTCTTTCAAAGGCCATATTTGCCCTCTGTCATCCTGCTCTGTTCTCCTCACAAGAAAGCAATAATGGATTCCAGCCCTAAAGCAAAGAAAGCATTTGATGAATGACACAAGCTCACATGCAGATAAATCAATGAAAACGCTGTTGTTTTGCTTATCAGTGTCCATATCCAATCTCAGAACCGTAATATCTCTCTCTGCCTTCCCTTGCTCAGTTGTCTGATATTCAATGCAAAATCTCATTATTGTACAAGAATCAAAACTGTCTGAGTTGTAAACAAGATGTCATTTGGGGAAATAAGTTCACTCAGCAGCAGAATACAGCTGTCAGTCTTGTTTTGAAGTGCTAAATATGGTAACGTTCTTGGTAATGAAAAAGATTGACAAATGCATTTATATATACAAACTAGCACTTAATTGGACTTATTAAATAATTGAAATTAAATTTTATTAATACAAATTAAGCTCAATTGACAGTATTTGTTCCATAATTATGATTCACAATTTAATTTCCTCTTGTATTCCTTTTTTGATAGGAAAAAAAAAAAATCAGGGTTACATTGAGGCACTTGCAATTGAAGTGAATGGAGCCGATCCAAAAACATTAAAATACTTTATTAATAATACTTTAATAGTTTGAATAGTACAGACAAAAACAGGATTTGTATTAACATGATTTTAATGTGAAAAATCTAGGAAGCCTTTGTGTGGAAATCCAATTGTACAACTGGAGTTGAAGTCCTATAAACACTAAAATGATGGTAAAAAAGACCGAACTCCCAACTGCTCCCCGGGCGCCGCAGCAATATGGCTGCCCACTGCTGTGTGTGTGCACTTGGATGGGTTAAATGCAGAGCACAAATTCCGAGTATGGGTTACCATACTTGGCCACACGTCACTTCACTTTCACTTTTTAAAAAAATTATTTAAACCAATTTACAGCTCAAATAACGATACGTTGCTTTTTTCAACAGAAGAATTAATTTAGGTGCTTTTATAAAGTTATAAGCTTTACATTTCTGTTTTTAAAATTCTGCCAAAAATGGGCCCCAAACACTGAAGTTGTGTCTCAACATAGCCTTAATTTTTTTTGCTTTAAAAAAAAAAAAAAATTTGTTTGTATGTAATGGTCGATGATTGAGCTTAACTTGTATTGAACAACCAATATTAGACTGTTCACACCAAAAACAATAACTGTATTAGTCAACACTAATAACTGATAAGCTTCTGTTAGTGCATTCTGCAGTTTTGTCATCTGCTGCTTTAAATGCTCAAACTCTTTAAGTGGATTCTGATTGGCTGTCAATGTTTTTACTGTTAATCAGCTAGGGGGAAAAAAACATGATTTTAACAATATTGTTCCTCTCTGTCATTATCGTTATAGTTGTAGTGTGGACTTCCCTGTTCTCCAAGATAAGAATGATTATTGAAATGTTAGTTATTGGTCTTGGTGTAAACGGACCTTTAGTCACTGTCACTATGGTTACAGGTTGTATTCTCAGTAGTCATGAGAATAGAAAAGGGACTTGACTTCAGTTATTCATACAGACTGAATTCAAGCTGTTTCTGTAAGCTGTTGTATGAACAGGCACATCTGTTATTAAATTCTGTTGTCAATCCCAAACACTGACTGTGTGAATGCATTCAATTATGTGGGAGGATTATAAACGTTTACAAAACCGCCCCATACCTTCTGCTGCAGCTCTTGCAAACTCAATATGCACTTGTAACATCTATTGAATTGAAAATGTCACACAGCCTCAGGGTTCGATGGGTTATGTGTTGGTGAAGTGGTAGTGTTTAAAGCTCAGGTGACCTTATAAACAAGTAATTTTAAGATGTTATGGCTGTGAGGGGCATATCTGCGGGGTGAGGCATTACTCAGCGTCGATGATCCAGTTTATTCAGGTGTTGATGGTAGATTTAATAAATGTCCTTACCTCTCTCACGCAGGTGAAGAAAGAGAACGTACGGTCCTGTGTTCTGGATTCAGAGGCGGTGGCCTGGGACAGAGAAAAGAAACAGATCCAGCCGTTTCAGGTCCTCACCACAAGGAAGCGAAAGGTAAGAGGTATAAATAGAGAGAAATTTGAACAGAAAAACAGCTGAATATAGACGAAAGACATAATTGAATAGTTTGTGTGTGTGTATATATATATATATATATATATATATATATATATATATTAGAACAGATATTCCAGTAGCTTTTGGGAAGAGGACATGTCCTCCAGTGTGACGTGCTGCATCTTAAACCATTTTAAATATAACATCAAATCTTGATGTTTATTGTAAGCCCTTTAAAGGGCACCTATTATTCCTTTTTTTTCCAAGATGTAATATAAGTCTCAGGTGTCCCCAGAATCTGTCTGTAAAGTTTCAGCTCAAAATAAAATAATGAAATCATGCGTTTTAAAGCCTTTTTAGTTTAAACTTATTATATACGGTTTTCTGTGCACACATCCAAACCGAACGCACAGAAAGTGGCTGTTATACAGTAAACTAGTAAACTTAGTTCTCTTTCATGTCTTATTGCACTTCAACTGTCAAATACACACAAGTTTGTTAAAAACACACAAGTCTGTGAAGGTCATGGCATTCGAACTGATACACTGTTATCACTTGTGAAAACAAAATGGTGGTGCTGTGGGTGGAAACGTGCAGATTAAGGGGTGGTAGTAATATAATTATAATAAGATCCCCTTCCTACATCACTAGGGGAGCGAAATCTGGGCGGCTTGTTTTTCTTACCAAAGAAAGAAAAAAGGCTTACCAAAACAAAATTGCTGGGCTGGGCTTTTTCACGTTTTCTGGGTTGGTAGGTGCACCGGGGACCTGATTATAGTGCTTAAATATAGAAAAGTCAGATTTTCATGATATGCCCCTTTAAAAGTTTACACAAGTTTGTGTGTGTATTTCAGGATGTGGATGCATCCGAGATCAAGGTTCAGGTGTGTGTGTACGCCTTTGATCTGCTTTACCTCAACGGAGAGGTAAGACCATGATAACAACTCATAGCCAATCACATTTGAATAATTTTGCATGTCTCAGAAATCTCCCTTTTTACATGCTACGTGCTATTTTAGTGAATTATGTATCCGTCTGTCACAGTCTCTGGTGCGAGAGCCTCTAAGCAAACGCAGGGATCTGTTACGGGAGAGTTTTGAGGAGAAAGAAGGAGAGTTTGTTTTTGCTCGATCTCTGGACTGTGACAACACGGAGAGCATTGCTGAGTTCCTGGAGCAGTCTGTACGAGGTGTGTGAATGACAGATCTAGACCTGTGGCTCTATTGTGTTTGTACTTTTTATATAATAAACAATTACTGTATTGTATTGGTTTGCCATTAAAAAATGTGGGTCCAAAACCAGTTGACATTTGACTGACATTTAGAGTCGAATTGCTCACTGAGGTTTTACTCAATAATCAGTATTAGTAATATTTAGAATTTGCTAATTAATCTAAGGAGTTTGTAATGTTTTGCAGATTCTTGTGAGGGCCTAATGGTGAAGACATTGGAAAAACATGCAACTTATGAGATTGCCAAACGCTCTCACAACTGGCTCAAGGTATCGCACACCACATTGTGTTTGTTCAGAATTTTATTTTTAATGTTATGTAGTAAATAAAAGAATTTCTGAAAAAAAATTATGAAGTCAGACTGCATAAACAAAAGGTGCTATAGTCTCAGACAGACAAATCCTTTGTGTTTAAAAAATAAAACCCAGACAAGTATTCAAAGTCAGAAGGAAGGTGCAAGTCATTAAAGTGTAATTTCCACCCCATTAAGCTTTTCTCTTGCTGTGTGTCTGTATCCTGACATTAAGGCTCAGTGTTATGATGGAATATATACTCTGACCATAGAAATGAGACAAACGGTGGAAATTCTGCTTTACCTTATATAATGTGATATATCCATGGTGTGTTTTAAAGACAACATAATGCAGAAATCTTTAGTGCACTCTGCAAACTGTTGTTGAAGGCTGTTTTTAGGTTCTAGATTGTAACAGGAGTTTTAGTTTTAGTCTGGTTTAACTGTAGTTTGTTTATGGTTGCCAAACAACTTGACTTGTCAATACTGAGTTCAACTAATTGCTGGTTGCTACAAATGTGTCTCATCCAGTCAAATTCAGAATGTATTACTGTTATTAGTGTCTTGTTTTCTGTCTCAGTTGTATCTAATGTGAAGCAGCTGTCTTGCGCTGATGCCAAACTTATTCATTAGTTTTGAATAATTGTTTGGTATGCCTCCATCAAATTCCAAATTAAAGAAAAAATATTCAAATGAGATGAAGTACACTTAATTTGGCAAGTGTTTTATTCATCGGATTACCAAAAACATGTTACATCATGGTAATGTGAAATAAAACTTATTTTTTGGCAGAATATTGTGTATTCTCATACTCATACTGTACTCATACTGTTAGACTCACCAAAAATACAGTAAAAAATACTTTACTCCATTTATTTTTTTGAAAACAACAGTGTTTATTCAACAGAAATATTGTAACAATGTAAAAGGCTTTAACTGTCACTTTTGATCATTTTAATTCATCCTTGCTGAACAACGAACCTCACACCCCCAGATGTCACATGAATTTATTTTACAATGATTCTGTTTTGCTGCTTAAATCTCCAAATTCATGGTCTCTAAAGTGGGGTTTCACACAGCCCTTATGTTTCAAACTTGTTTCACTTACCTTCTTCAGTGTAACACTGTTCAGCAGAATGACAGCCTCAGTCACTATTCACTTCCATTGAATTAAAATGTAAAAGTGATTGGTGACTGAGGCTGACATTGTGCCAAAAATTTATTTTTGAGTTCAGTGGAAGAATGAAAGTCATACTGGTTTGAAATGACAAAGGGGAGAGTGATGACAATTTTGAGTTGTTTTGCCTCTTGGGTACAGTTATCTTGTTTCAACGGTTTATATATATATATATATATATATTTTTTTTTGTTTGTTTGTTTTTTGTTTTTGTTTTGTTTTTTTGTTTGTTTTTGTACTACACGACAAAGATATAGTTTAAAATGTTTTCTTGCAGTATAGTTCAGCAATTTATTCTTATTTATACTACTGTCAGAACTGTCATTTGCTTGTCTGCTGTATTGTTTCTAATGGTCTGTTTCTGCAGCTGAAGAAGGACTATCTGGAGGGTGTTGGAGACACAGTGGATCTGTGTGTGATTGGTGCTTATCTGGGGAAGGGGAAGAGAGCAGGCAGTTATGGAGGATTTCTACTGGCCTGCTACGATGAGGAGAATGAGGAGTTCCAGTCTGTCTGCAAGGTGTGTGTGCAATAGTCTGAGAGAGGCCAGGGAAAACTAGGACTGTAAATCCATTAAAGATTTTAATCAAGTAAATTAAAGATAAGTAATTTGATTAAAGATAAGTAATTGCATCATATGCAGATTTTATAAGTTTAATTACTCACATATATCAACATTTGCAGCAGATTTTTCATGATGTCTAATTCATAGATAAATAGATAGATTGATGGATATCATTCAATACTGTGAAATTATTACAATTACAAGAACTGTTTTCTATTTTAATGTATTTTAAATGTAATTTATTCCTTTGGATCCTGAATATTTCAGCATCATTACTAAGAATCTTTAGTGTCACATGATGCTTCAGAAATCATAATATATTGATTTGGTGCTCAAGAAATAGTTCTTATTAACAATGTTGTAAACAGCTGTGCTGCTTAATATTTTAGTGGAAACCATACTTTTTTTTTCTAAGATATTTGATTTAATAGAAAACAACATCATTTATTTGAAATATAAATCACTTTTGACCATTTTAACATGTCCTTGCTGTATGAAAGTATTAATTTATTTAAAAAACTGACCCCAAATATTTGAACGTTAGAGTGTATATATATTAATACGATTGTCATGTATTTATTTGTTTATTTTTGGCAGATTGGAACAGGCTTCAAAGATGAAGATCTGGAGCAACATTACAATTTCTTAAAGGTAAAGCAAGATTTGCACTTTCTTGGTTTCCATGTTGTTTGTGTTCCTGTATTTATATACAGGAACATATAGTTCAATGCACAAAGTTCAATGTCTTTATGTGCAATCCACCTCAGGAGCACATCTTACTTAAACCACGTCCATATTACCGTGTGGACCAATCAGCAGAGCCGGATGTCTGGCTGGAGGCGGTGCAAGTGTGGGAGGTGAAATGCGCTGACCTTTCTCTGTCTCCAGTCTACAAGGCAGCGATGGGATTGGTCAGTACACCACGCACATGTGAATCATAAAGCTGAATCAGTGTTTTTGATGACTGATGTTTTTGTTGTATAAATCATGGTAACAGGTCTTAGCTCATTGTGCTTAACTTTGGCTCTTTATGGTGCCATTCTTTCCTTGGCCATCAGGTGGACCCAGAGAAAGGCATTTCACTTCGTTTCCCACGGTACCTCAGGATTAGAGATGACAAAAAGCCAGAGGATGCCACCACAGGGTCACAGGTAACATATGAAATGCAGAAAAACAAGGAGCAAGACACACAAGTGGAATCGTTTCTGCATTTAGTTAATATATAGTGCTAATGCGAATACAGTGGGTCCAAAAGGTTTGAAAAAGTAAAAGCAGGTTTTGACATTGAAATGAGTAAGAAACACTTAATAAAAGATATAATATAAATAAATATATAATCAATATTTCATTCCTTTATAAATAAAAAAATATAGTAGAAAAAGCACAAGTGTAGGAGTCGACAGTAATTACCCGACATGGGACGTTCCTTTCGAAAGCAGATGTCATAAGTGCATAATGTATGGAAAATGCAGGATATGGCACCGTGTGTGTGATGTAGTTCCATGGCATATGAGACAGGAAGAGTGAGATTTTAAAGTAGTTTTTCCTTCTGAAAGTCAAACTTGATGACATTGGTGTAGTTCAGAGCTTCGTGACATCGTGATTTAGTGGAGCAAGTGGAGTGGATCCATTAAAGGAAATCCATCTTTTTACGCTCCACACTGTCTTTCTTTCTTTTCCCCCTCATTTTCACAGTTCATTTATTTCGGTTTTCTTTTATTCCTGTCTCCCGATGGTTGGAAACGCACAGGCACACAAACACACCCTCTCAAAACGAACTGTTCTGATCTCCTGCATCAGTCTTTCTCTCTCTCTTTCTCTCTTTCAGATTGCAGATCTTTACAAGAAACAGCAGCAGATTCAAAATCAGGGTGAAAAACAAGATCTGGAGGACTACTATTGATTGCTGCGCTCTGATTGGCTCCTGATGTCAGCTTGTCTTATTCCTATTGGGCAATGGAGCGTTTTTCAATATTTTGTTGCATATTAATGTGCTGAATTTTAATGCTGCGATATTGTGCGACTTAATGAAAAATGGAAATGAATATGTAAATAGTCTTTCAATGATACGGAGCTAAAATAAACTTGCTTTTCACAAACTGACTGTCTTGGGTGTTTTTCACCATAGTTTTGTGAATGTTTTTGTCTTTTGTTATGTCTGTTTTATGTACTTTGCATGTGATCTCTCGAGTTCATGGTTGAATTTCACACATTTATCAGCTTTTGAATGTCCATTAATATGCCGTTTTAAGTGTGTATCTATGCACAGACGATCGTGTGAGTGCATATTCATGTTGAAGTGTGTATCTTTAGCGTAGTGGGTTTTCAATGAATTGGGCAATGGATCTATTGTCAGTGACCAAAGATGGAAAATTAAATTATCCAGCTCTTTCTTGCCATCACTCGCTTTTGTACTCTCCATCGCTTCCTTCAAAGAATTCCCTTTCTCTTCTCCACTATTTGCTCACCCTCTCTGAAATGAGCCTGGCAGGTTTTGACACTGTGCTTCTGTCAGAGTTAAGACTGTAAAGAGAATTTTAAAGTGTTGCTGTGACAGTCTAGTAATAGCGAGCATTCGTGGGAGAGGCTTCACCCATCTGTGGAAGTCTTTGAGAAAGGAATTACAATGAATTAATACAAGTTTAATTAATGTGAAATTAATACAGTATTAATAATTCAACCGTTAGCGCTCATTAAAATAGCCCATGAGCTGAATGTACTTGCTTGGTTTGGATTGCAGATAAGAGCATTGATTTTAAGAGCCTTGAAGCTTTCGGCTAAATGACTCTGCTGTTCATTAGTAAGGGGTTGTGTTATAACCACATGTTTTTATTAACTGGAATCTAAGCACTAAACCAATCTAGTCATCCTAATATATTCACAGACTGTGCTCAGAATGGCAGTATGTTTACTGAGAGTAACTGTTTTAATGTTATTTACTATGTATATCGTTTATTAATATTATTGAATTATGTTTTTATCTTTAGTCATTTTGTTGTGTTTTTATAAATTATGAGGGTTTTTTCCTGTTCAACTTGAATTTACTTTTTAGTTTTATTTTTCATCTAACGCTGGAGATCTTCCCATAATGCAATGTGCTTGACTCCATTTCTAATGTGAAAACGTTTATTATTTGCTTGGACTGCCAATAATAAAGACGTTTTTACACAAAAATGTATAAAATTTTTATTGTGTACTTTAACGTTCTAAAAAAAAAAAAAGTTATCTGTGCAGTATTCTAATCTAAGAATGCGCTATTCGTGTTTTGTGTGATTGTTTACGAAGAAATAAGGCTTTTTTTTAATAAAACTTGAGTAGTTTCAACTACAGAAATTTTATATTTTTGTATGGACAAAAATAGTCTTATCTTTTGTGTTTTGCAGAAGAAACAGTCATAGTTTTGGGACGACATGAAGGTGAGTAAAAGTGATGACAATTTTCATTTTTTGGTGAAATATCACTTTAAATTTGAGTCTTGCTCACACATTTGTACATTATGCACTGTTGTATGACTTCAGAAGACTTCTGAAAGAAATATAGCCTAGCGTACGAGTCACATGGACCACATTTATGATGATTTCATGTGTCCTTTTTGAAGCTTGAAAGCTTCGGTACCTGTTCGCTGTAATTGTATGGACGAAAGCGACCAGAGTCGTCTTCATTTTTCCTTTTATGAAGCAAAGAAGACACACACACGTGTTTGGAAAGACTTGAGGGTGAGTAAATGATGGCAATTTTCATTCCTGACTGAACTGTCTCTTCTGGGCTTGTACACCTTGAGTATGGACCAGAATAAGTGTGTGCAAGCGCTCAAAGGTTTCTCTGCCAGACTGTTTCCTCAGGGTAAATAAACCGCTCTCCACCCAGAGGACCGCGTGTGTGTCATGCTAACTTATCAGCAAACAGTCTCAAACACTCCCTGAGAGTGTTTTAGGTCACAAAATCATTGGAATGGGTCAAACGAGGCCCGTTCTCTGTTCTCCTCCATTGACAGGGGCAGAGAGAAAGTAAAACATCACACTGGCCCCAAATTTCTATCTCTCCAAGTTCCTCACTCCTACTCCAGCACACGGTTCCTCAACACAATAACTCATCTTTGAGTCTAAACAATGCTTTTGTTCTCCATTTTATGCCCCTCCTCTGCATCCCTTCATCTCTCTCTCCCTGTATCCCTTGTTTTGGTGCTCCCTGTGACATCCCTGCCATGTGAGAACAAGAGCCGAGGGTAGAGTGGAGGGAGGAAGAAAAGACAGATCACTTCTTTGTCCCTACGTGACCCAGCTGAATGTCAGCTCTGTTGCCATTAGGCGTGTGTGTGTGTGTGTGTGTGTGTGTGTGTGTGTGTTGCTGCCACAGTCGATGGCTTGGGTTTGATGATGTCAGACCGTTTTAAGGGCTCCTTTGCTGTGGTGTGTGTGGATGGTGACATATATAGGCCTAATGTCATCAGATATAATGTATGCTGCATGGTTTCAAAAGTAGTCATGCAGTTAAACCACTTAAAGATATAAGAATGTGCATTATATCATTTTATTGTATTACATAAATTATATAATTGATCAAAACTAGTGGCATCTAGAGTGATCATACTTCAAGTAAAATATTTCACAAAGAGGTTTATTAGATTTAAAATAAAACATTGACATGAATATTTTTTTCTTCAGTTTTAATAATTTGTTATTATATTCAGATCTCTGTATGTTCTTTGTGCTCTGGTAGGTTAGTCTCAGTTTCCCAAAATGCTCAGCATTTGCTTTGAGACTCTTTTAGGACAGTTTATGTGTTGTGAGACTCTATTGTGTCACTCTGTTTATTTTCAGCTGTGTGATGTGTGTGATTCCATTAGTGGCCTGACTGTGAACATTTGTCTTACATTTTAATGTGTTAAGCAATGGCTTTTCTAACTTTTCATTGCCAAGGACCACAAAACATAATGACCCCCTTCCTAAAATATAAAAACAGCTAAATATATTTGTGCGTAATTACCCATTTATGCTGTTTTTGTGAAGAAAATAATATGAAGAATATATTACAGTGAAAATTTTTAAATATCTGATGTTAATGCTAACTGATTTTTGCTTTATTTTATTATTTAATTATATGGATGTCACCTTTGTTGCTAGTAGGCGTGTGTTTGATGTCAGACAGCTTCTTATTATTTTTTTTTTTTTGCTGTGGACTGTGTATTTGTCTATTTGGGGATATAATTGTGATAATATAAACAATATATTATAATTAACATTAAAATATTCTCTGATGTCACTGTTAACTTTGACATCCATAAAAATATTTTTATTTTATTTTATCTTATTTTATTTTATTATTCAGTTCGAAATCTCATGTTAAACCACGGACACAATTAGCCCAGCATGTGTATTCATATCAGCTAAAACACCAACATAAAAAAAAAAAAAAAAACTGATTGTTTCAGTATGGTTGACATAAAATGACCTTCTCTTCAAAACTGATCAAGGTGTTTTTGCATATTTTTAGTCAAGATTCTTTCAGCAGTATATAAAGTAGATATGCAATAATTCATTTCCATTTCACATTAGTCTTCAGCGGTTTATTCTCATGTATACACTGCTGCTTTTTTGCATCTGTGCGTCACACACATACACAGTCGTCTCTTATCTTTTCTCAATTTTCTCTCTTTTGCAGGTTTTTCACCAGCCTGTCTTTCTTTCCCCGCACTCATTCTACAGCTGTCACTCAAGACTGTGTGTTCCAGTAGCTCTCATTTGGGATTCAGCTGATGGTGCATTTTGATTGGTCCTGCTGTCAAAGTCAAACCCAATGTCAACACTGTGGTCATGCTCTTTGATTTCCATCCGTATGCAACAAACATGTCTAATATACTCGCATTAGCGCAAACCCGATTGCATCGCCTTGTTTATGCATTCTCATCTTTGAGTTATGTATTCTTATTTGTCCATTTGTTTTTAGTTGTATCTCCTCTGGGATTGCAGTAAATTGGCCAAAAATGCCTAAACTGGCATATTTGCAGAAATATGTAATAAGGTTCACAGTCCCTGTAGCTCTGAACGGAAAAAAGAAGGGCAGAAGGGAACCCGTAACCTTGGAAACCAACAGGAATGTCATATTCGGCTGCTTTTGTTAGCTGACGTGCTGGCCATTGTGTATTATTATATTTCTCAAGTTGAGTAAACTGTCATTAGTTGCATTTTTAATGTGCATATATTTATTTTTACTTTATTATCTAGCCTGTCAGTTTGCTTAGCAGCAAATGGTAAACTGTCAAACTAGTTATTCCCCTATAAACTCATCAAAAACTCCTGTACCATATTTCAGTGATACTTTGATACTGTATATACACTACTGCTCAAAGGTCTGGGTGTTTGAAAGAAATTATTACTTTTATTCAGCATGAACATTAAATTGATTAAAATTGACAGACTTTTAACTTGTTAAAAATTTTTTTACATTTCTGTTCATCAAAGTATCCTATAAAAAGTATTATGGTTTCCACAAAAAAAAAAAAAAAAATAATAATAATTAAGCAGCACAACTGTTTTCAACATTGATAATAATAAAAAAGAACAGTAAAATCAACATATTAGAATGATTTCTGAAGGATCATGACACTGGAGATTGGATTGCTAAAAATGTAGCTTTACATTCCAGGAGTAAATTACATTTTAAAATGTATTCAAACAGAAAACACTTACTTTAAATTGTAATCACTTTTTTTTCACAATATTATATTTTTGATCAAATAAATGCAGCCTGGATGAGCATAAGAGCATATACAAATACTTCAAAAAAAAATTTTTATATCGACCCTAAACTTTTAAATGGTAGTGTAAACTAAATATTTTTTTTTTTTTCTCAGCAGGAAAAGCTATGCTGCTGAGGATAATGAATTAGTTGAGTCGGTCGACTATGCGTTTTTTCTGGTTATGAAGGAAAGGTAAAACACGTGATCTTCACTGTACATCCAAAAGATGCCCGATTCTCCTTCAAAATGGTCAGTTTTATCATATCACTATGTCAGTGTCCTCATATCAACTCATGTGTTTATACGCTTTAATGCTATTTTACTGGAATAAGAAGAGTGGGTGGGAGACTGGAGGAGGAAAGAATGCAAAGCTTTGTCTACAGGCACAACGATGGTGGAAGAGAAAGAAAGCAGCTCTAAATTAGACCCGCCCGCTCACCCCATGTCTTTCTGTCTGTCTCTCTCTCTGTATTGTTGTGTCTGGAAGACGTCAGCAGAGGAGAGGAATCTGAAGAGAGGGAGAAATGGAAAAAGAGAAGGATGAAGAAAGAGATGTCTTTGTCTCATCCCATAAACGTGTCCTGGTGAAAGGGCAGCGAGAGGAGAAACAGGGTCAGGAGGTGACTTTCTCTCTCTCTCTCGCTGTCATTCTTACTCTCTTGCCCGTCTTTCTCCTTGATGTGATATTGTTATCATCATGCATTCATTTAACTTGTTTGTTGTTAAAGGGATAGTTGTTAAAGGGTTTGTTCATCCCCTGTAGCCCAACAGTAGAGCTTAGCGCAGTCAACGCCGTGGTCATGAGTTCACTTACTAGGGAATACATGGACTGAAAGATAAATATATTTAATGCGGTGTACGTCGCTTTAGATAAACGTGGCTGCCGAATGCATAAATATCAGTGGAAAAATGAAAAAATTAATTCACTGTTATGTCATTTCAAACTTGTATGACTTTCTTTCTCATGTGGAAAAAGAAGATATTTTGAGAAATGTTTTTTGACCATAAAATGAAAGTAAGTGGTAAATAATTACAGAATTACAGTGCAACAGTTTATTGAGCCTTTAGCTTATTTACATTAGCCATCATATTTGAAACATTTGGGATTTAGGACTTATGTAATATAAAGAAAACACCTCAGTTTTGTTCAGAAATTTATTTTATTTAATTTTTAATTTAATTTATATATATATATATATATATATATATATATATATATATATATATATATATATATATATATATATATACACACACACACACACACACACACACACACACACACACATATATATATATATATATATATATATATATATATATATATATATACATACACGGTATATATAATTATATGTATTTCTGATACCTTGTAAAGTAAATAAATGAGATGTTTATAATAGTATAATGGATTACTTGCATAAAATACATATAAATGAGTTGTTACTCTATATTTCCCAATATTATGCCTTATTCAATATGTAAATGCTTAGTTTCATTATCAAAGCTCTGTAGACATCATTGTGGGGGACAAAACATATAATGCAATACAATGATTACAAACAAACATTCTTCAAATGACTGATGTATCATATTTGATACTTTTAACATGATTGTTATTTTAAAAGAGTGCATATATAATCACATAAACTGAAGTTGCTTCAGTCCAGTAAATGTTCATCCTGAAATATTATTTGATCTTACGTTTGCATTATAAAAATCAATTCAGATTTCACTGCAAAAACAAATGTACCACAACCTGAAGGTGGATGTTTTTACAATTACACTAAAAGCTGTTTTACTTACTAAAAAATATAAACTATAAGTCAAACGGTAGAAGGGATGTCGTAGGTTGTGTTCATCAGGTTTTTCAGTTGCTTTGATTATGTTGAAATTGTAGAGGCCTTAGAGATTCATATATCAAGCATTATACAGCAGGCTTTATAGGGTTAAAGATGAAGTGTTGGTCCAGTTTAATATGCAAATGAAGGTAGGTTGATTCCTCCGATAGTCTAAACACCATGGTGCTATCAAAACATTGCTTTGCCAACATTGGCTCAACCATTTGGCTTGAATTTAGGACATGAAAACCCATTTGTCCGAATAATGGCAGATGGGGGGAATGTACAGGAAACCTGTTTGGAAACATTATTTTGTGATGCTGGCGGCACTTAAATTACACCCTTCACCTTTAAAACCATCTTCCTTCTTGTTATGGTGAATGTGAGTGGCAGGCAGATGGCGACCGGGTCAGGACCGGTGAGATGGAAAAGACCTGCAGCTCATTGTGTTTTCAGACCGGTGGCTTCTCTGGGTATGTTTTGTTTATAGAGTCGAATCATCAGCATAAGAGAGGAAGGATTACAGACAAACAGCACTCAAGCGTGACAGGATAAGGAGAAGGAAGGTATCAGAGTATTAAACCACAGATACACACACACACACACTGAACTCCAAACATAATCTGACTCACTTAGAGATTGTCTTTCTTTATTGCTGCAGTGTCTTTGTCCTTCAAATTTGATCTTTCCTTGTCAAACAGATGCTGCGATGCTTTTATTAACTGGCTGGAGAGCGAGAGACAGGATTCATTCTCAGGTTATTGTATCACTTGTCCTTTCTATATCGTGTTCATAGACTGTCTTTTAGAAGGAGACAAAGAGAGGGAGCGAGAGAGACTATCGTGTCAGGGACGGGGCCAAAGAGAAGGCAAGAGATAATGAGGTGGCTGAGGTGGGGCTAAAGTTTGGGGTGTGGTTGGGTATAAAGTCCAGTACTGAATAGTCTCATCTTGATGCCCTCTGGTCTCATTCCCTTCTTCCCTCCATCTCTTCTCCTTTCTCCATCCCTCGCTCTCTCGGAACCCCTCACATACCGACCTGCGGGGAGATCGGAGGGAGATCATGCTGTCTGTACTGGCACTGACGTCCGTGGTGCTCTTGGGCATAGGTAAATACATTTCATCCATCTTGCTTTTCATCATTTTGTAACAACAAAGCAAACAAACTAACTTTGAAGCTAACCAGAAGTCCTTTTCATAAGTGTCTATACAGTATAACAGAATTACTGTACGTTCAGACTCACCTGTCGTTTGTGCACCTGTTGCCTACCTGCTCAAAACTGGCCAGGTTTGAGAAATGAGGCAGATCAGAAAGGACTGATCACACAGTCAGAATAGAGAGACTCTTTCCTTCATTTTTACTGCTTATTTCTGTTTTAAATAGAACCTTTTATTCTTTTAATCATATCTGTAGGTGTTTAGTTCTTTTTTTTTTTTTTGTATTTGTCTTAATTTGTTTTCGTTTCTTTTGTTTTTCTAAATTTATAAAAAGTATTAACTAGAGTAAACAGCAGTATCAAGGACATTGCAAAAACAAGCATTTGTTCTTTTTTCCCCTTATGAGTCAAGGTTTATTGTCAAAGTTGGCTATTCTATGAATTTGAGCTTTTGTAATACTTTCTAAGTATGTGCTTGAAATGCTTACTCTACTGAATATATTAACAATACAAATGCAGTTTTTGTCATCATATTTTTAGTTTTATTATTCCATATTCTTAAAATTATATATATATATATATATATATATATATATATATATATATATTAGGAGACAAAGAGAGGAAGTGAGAGAGACTATTGTGTCAGGGATATATACATACAATCATAATTTTTTATGTATAAACTTTTTAATATGTGTATGTACATAATATGTAATGTTCAATAAATTGAGGAAGTAAGAAAAATTCACAGTTGAATTTATGATCTAATTGTTCATTTGACATTTTAATGATATTAATTTGTGCAAATTAATATTTATGTGGCTATCATTTAAAAGAAATCTTTAGTGACAAATTGTTGACTTTTCAAGCTTCAGAGGTGGTCTTTAGAATTATAATTATTCGTATTTCACATCTCTAAATTTATGGTTTTATTCATTTTTTAGATTTAGATTTTAGACCCATGTAGGCTAATATTCCTGACTCTGTGTGTTTCTATGCTCCAGCCTCTCAGACCACGGCTATTGTTGTGTACACAAGCTGGGAGAGACATGCACTGGTGGGCACAGATGTCAGACTCTCCTGCTCTTTCTTCTCTTGGAAATGGACTTCTCCAGACGTAACTTTCTCATGGCACTACCGTCCAGATGGAGCAAAAGACAGCATCGCTGTGCGTAGAAATTTTAACACACACTTTACACTTTTTATAAAGTGATAGTTAACCCAAAAATGACATTTTTAATAACTGTAGCATGGAACACATAAGAGATATTTGGCAGAATGTCCAGGCTTGGCTTCTCTTTTCATTACCCAGGCCCCAATCCACTTTTATCTTATGTAAAAAAAAATAGGGGCCTGCACAGACTGCTAAACGTCTTTTTTTGTGTGTTTCTTTGCAAGAGAGAAAGTTATACAGCTTTGACAGAACATGAGTGAGAATAAATGACAAAATGTTTGTTTTTGGGTGAACTTTCTCTAAGATACAGACAAACACACACAAAACTAATGTACAGAGCATTTTATAATACATCAATTGACTAATCTGCAGATTGATTGCACTGATTTCATTTTATTTTTTAAACGTCACACTTATTTCTGAATAGTCAAGCATTCTTCAGCAAACCAGGGCAACAAAGGCATTTTAACCACATCAAACCACATAACTTAATTTGACTGGATGCCTTATTGTAGGTCTATATTCCAGGATATCTGAAAAGAAAATTAAGAAGGCAGTGCTTGCTTGAAAGCAGCTACTTCAGTTTCTAATAATAAAGTTTTTAATAATCATTTTAATTTGCAATTACAGCATGAAGCCTCATATTATTAATGTAGTGTGATTGCATTTCCCTAAACCTGTTAAAAGGTGTATGCACTGGTAGTGTAACTCACATATCTGTATGAGAACATGCCCACCCCTTGGGAATATCCTTGTGTCTGTGTGGTTTGTAGAGATAATTACCTTGCAAACAGAAATATTAGTTCCTTGTGGGTGTAGTTCTGCTTTCCGATTTGTACTGTGCCATGCAATTCCTTAAACTGGCCAACCGACTGCATTTATTTCTGGATGCTTGTTCATACAGGTAATTCTAGTAGTTCAAAATCTAATTTCATTCACTATGCAGTGGAACAGAGTGAATTGAATAGCATGACTTCATTTGATTTGTAAATTAGTTTATCAGTAAATTTAATTTAGTCTAAAATTATAAATCTGTAAAAATCACATTTTTCACTGTAAGTAGATTTGCTGTGAAAATTCTCTGCTTTCTTTTTAATTGATGTAATCAAATCTAATA
Organism: Onychostoma macrolepis; assembly: GCF_012432095.1. Taxonomy (NCBI): domain Eukaryota; kingdom Metazoa; phylum Chordata; class Actinopteri; order Cypriniformes; family Cyprinidae; genus Onychostoma; species Onychostoma macrolepis. The sequence continues at coordinate 28,121,452 of NC_081156.1, read as the reverse complement.
TAGTTTTACATTTTATGATAAGATATAGGAATGATAATACAACCTGTCTATCATTATTTAGATTTTCCACTACGCAGGCGGAGCACCCTATGTGGATAACAAAGGCCCGTTCCGGGACCGTCTGGAATTTGTGGGGAACCCAAGTCGGCGCGATGGTTCTATCCTGATCAAGAACGTCGACTTCGGAGACAACGGAACCTTCACCTGTGACGCCAAGAACCCACCTGACATTGCTGGCAGCCCCTCTAACGTTCGACTGCTTGTGTTTGAGAAGGGTAACAGATCGCTTTGAACATTTTTGTCTTCATCCACTAATAAAAAATTATTTTAAAAAACAAAAATGGCTGCTTTGCAGAGAAACGTGCTGCATAAGAAAACCCTTTGCTTTCCTCTCATACTGCTTTTTGCCTTTAGGCTCATCTTATTCAGGGTGGCATACAAAATCTAGGAGATCATATGGCAGGAGATGAAAGTTTGCTGCTAATGGAAGCACAAAATAACAGTAAAGCAGAGAGACCTGAGTGGTTTCCTTGTGTGGTCGTACATTTTTTTCTGAGAGTACAATTTCCATGAAAAATAGCCATTGTTGAATCCAAATGCCTCGCACAGAGCCTAATTCATCAAATAAATGCTTTTTGCGCGGGCGTTTTTGATTTTCCTCTTTGTTTCTCTTTTAAACAGTAAATTTAACTTCTCAGTGCGGTATTAGTGGGATATGCCGAGGAAAAATGAGAACATTTTCAGGTGGACATTGATTGATGTTGTTTGGAGTTATTTTTCAGTAATATAGTCGTGGCTATAAAAACCCACACCACATAAAACAGGTGCATTAAGGCTAAGACACAATGCAACTAATAGATCAGTAAAACTGCACAGGAGCTCTTTAATCTGCAGACCTCAACGCTTCTCACTTTATATTCTCTCTTTTTCTCTCAGTTCCAGTCCAGGCTGGTGTGATAACAGGGGCTATTATTGGCGTAGTGTTGGGACTGCTGATCCTCATTGTGGCAATTTACTATCTGATGCGTTTCCTGGTCGCCAGACGAGTGTTCAGCTTGAGCATGAGGTCAGTCTGGGAGCATCTGCTCCCTCAAGCCAGACCCGACCCTTTGCCCGGGCTTGACACACATACTCCTATTCACACACACACGCTTACCACGACACAACCCAGATCCCCACCAGTCACACACTCACACAAAAACACACGCAGCAAGGCATTGACTGAACCCCCATCCAAACTGGGGACTACTAAGTCCCCTATTCTTGCATAGCTAGACTAAATGCACAACTATTTGACCAAGAACTGCACATATTTGAGTGACATTTGAGCAGCCAACTTCTGCCTGTCCATTATAGTCTGTCCATAAATTTTAAGTATTAATGTACAGTAACTCAGTATGCTGTTCTATTTGTAAGTGACTAACTTTAGCAAATCTAGTGATTAGTGCTTGTTCTATCAACTTTGAACAACTGTTCTACAACTTGTTAACTTATGAACTGTTAAAAAAAAATCAGAGTACCTTCACAACCTTAACAAGCAGTTGAGTCCTCCTTCCACCAGGTGGCCACATTGTTCATGCAATTTTTGTATTTTTGTCCCCTTAGTAAACATGGCAAGAAAGGCAAAGGAAAAGAAGGATCACAGCAAAAACAGGCAAGTGCCCACCTGCTTCCACTCTAAACTTGCACACAAACACACACATTCACACACAAACATGCTTGCTAGATTCTTTCACTTGCGCTTTATTAAAGACCTCCTGTCCTCCAGTGGTCTCCCCCTCTTTTGTCTGTGGTTAGTTTTGACCAAGGTCCTTTTTAAAACAAGTTAGGTCAGTCCATTTCCACACACTTCCAATCAAAAGTTAAGAATATTTATATTCTTATGCTGACCAAGGAGGAATTTATTTGATCAAAAATACAGTAAATTGTTAAATATTATTAGAATTTAAAATGACTATTTTCTGTTTTAATATATGTTAAAATAAAATTTATTCTTATGATGCAAAGCTGAATTTTCAGCAGCAATTACTCCAGTCTTCAGTGTCACATTATCATGAAATCATTCTAATACGCTGATTTGGTGCTTAAGAAATATTTCTTATTATTAGCAATGTTGAAATCAGTTGTGTTGCTTAATATTTTTGTAAAAGCTGATACAATACTCAAAGGTTTGAGGTAAGTAAGATTTGTTAAAAATTAATTAATACTTTTATTTAGCAAAGGTGCATGAAATTGATCAAAAGTGACGGTAAAGGCTTAATTCAAGCTGTTCTTTTGAACTTTCCATTTATCAAAGAATCCTGAGGGGTGAAAAAATCCACAAATAATATTAAGGAGCAAAACTATTTCCAGTGATAATAAGAACCACTATTAATAATTGAGCACCTATAATAACTGAGCATCAAATCAGCATATTAAAATGATTTCTGAAGGATCAAGTGGCACAGAAGTAATGGTTGCTGAACTGAGGGCTGAAGTAATGCTTGCTGAAAATTCAGCTTTGCCCTCACTGGAATAAATTACATTTAAAAATATATTTAAAAAAATATGATCAAATAAATGCAGCCTTGGTGAGCATACACTTTTTTTTTCAAAAACAAAAAAATTCTTAATTATTCCAAACCTTTGACTGATAGTGTATATTAGGCTTAATTAAGGCTTAACCAGATAAAATAATATAATAAATTAAACTGTAATACTAAAAAAGGTCAAATAAAATGATAATAATTTATATTAATAAATAAAGATAATAAAATAAATGTAATAAAAATTAGCTTTCAGGTTCATGGAAGTCAAAACTCCAATTAAAGCTACATCTACCTCAGTGTTTGTGCTCCTGTCTGCATGCCAGTTTATGAAGCCTCATTCGCAATGCATGTAAACATACTTATAATCCAGTACATGTCTAGGCTAGAGTAGCTGTACCTCATCAAAAATAGAAGCAGGGGAGATTTGGGATATAGCATTGGTGTCAAAACTACATTTTTGAAGGATACAAGGACACAGGCATGTTTGTTGTTGCTACGTATAATGCAATTGTGTGCAGTGAGCCATGTGGAGAAATATATATATATATATATATATATATATATATATATATATATATATATATATATATATATATATTAGGCTACAGTATAACAATTCTTAAGATACCTATGGGACGACATTAAAGGTTAAACCAAAATGCAGAAAATGGAAATTGATTTGTGGTCCAGATTTAAGAATTCATTATCACTCTCGGCTCTTCCCTATGGTCCTGTGGACTTGGGGATCACCATATCAGTGTCATAGAGCTGGCAGTCAAATGGAGCTCATACATCTTTTTCTGTGCTAACATGCCATTCATTTACATACCACCTTACTTTTCTTTTTCTATCTCTCTGGGTTTATTTTCTTCTGTGCACTTTTCCATGCCATTATCCTTCACTTCCTCCATATCACTGATTTTTCTCCTCTAGCTGTCTCGTCCCCTCCCTTTCCTGCTGTCCGCCGTTCTCTCCACAGGTGAACAGTAAAATGCTGTCAGACTGAATCATGTGTCTGCTTTAATCATATATTATATCATGACAAACACCATCACGTACAATCAAGCCACTGCCTTCCTTGCACACAGCTCATCTCTTACAGGATCAAACTAGCAGATTTCCAATCTTGTATTGTTTATGTTCTTTCTGTCTTTATTGCCTTTCTTCTTTCTTTCTTTCTGTCATCGGTTTCAGTACACGCTCCTCTATTTGTGCTCCTCTGTGTGCGTCTCCTGTCAGCTTCACTCTTTCTCTTTCACTTCTTTATTTTCTTGGTTCTGTCAGTGTAAACCCAGTCCACCCTCCAATATCCAGTGAACTGAATGCAGGTTGATAAAGAGTCTATGGGCTGCAGACTAAGATCTCAGGACTTTAAAATCCCATAGCGGAAACTTGCTGCATAGTTTAAAGAGTATTTATATTTCAAAAGCAGTAAAAAAAAAAAAATATATATATATATATAAGATACACAGTAACTGTAAACCTTTCTGTGACATATTTCTAGATTTGATGTCACAGGAATATTTTTGGGTTAAAAACAAGTTAAGTTCTGTCAACAGAATTCTAAATTCTGTGGTAATCAAGTTTAACTTGTATTTATTCTGGAATATTCCTTTAAAGGTGAAGTGTTTAATGAAAATGGCATTATTTTTGACAATATCTTTCCAAAACCCTTTTACCACCCTTTTATGGTTTTGACAAACAGGACATCCTGCCATAAACTTAGAATGTTATATTTTACTCACTGTAAAACTGGGTTAAAAGAAAGTATTTTACTTGTAAAAATGATTCACTTCACCGTTATCCGAGTTACCTGCAGCACCATTTCAGGTTTCTGACAGAACTAAACCTTCTTTATGAAAAAACAAAAGATAATCAAACATGTTTCAGAATCCCAAGGGGTCAAAGGTCAGCTGTATAAAAATTCTTTTGTTTAGGTGCTGTGATGTCACGCTATCACTCCCTAACTGGCCACTTCCTGTTTTGTCCTCCCTTTCCAGAAACCGAAAGTTCCCCTGGTGTTCATCTCCTTCTAACCCCTCGTTTAGCATTTCACTCTCTTTTTTCTTCTTCTTCTCTTCTGTAATGAAACTACCTCCCTTATTCTGGTTCCTCATATCCGTTAAACTCATCTGACCATTCCCACCTAACCCACAAGCCCTTCTTTTCCTTCTCCCCTTTCTCTTTCTCATTCTTGCTTTCTTTTTATTCCTCTATTTCTCTCTCTCTCTTTCTCTTTCCTCCCGTAGTGACTCACTCCTCCCCTCTCCACACTCCCTCTCTCTTTCCAGGCTTTGGCTGTGACGGATCCGGCCAAGCTGAAGGCGGCAGCGTCAGAGAAGAAGAAACAGGAGTCTCGCAGGGAGAAGAAATAGGGATTGTGGAGCAGAGAGCTAGAGCTCCTGAGCGGGGCCGCCTCCACCCAGACCCAAGCCCAGGAAGAGGCAGCGGGGATGGGCAGGCAGGACAGGGTTCTTATGACCATTGAGCTAGAGCTCACTAAACAGGAGAGAGAGGGAGGGCAAACTAAATCGAGTCCCGCTGCGTTCTTTTCTCAACTCGCGCGCAAATTCACTCTCAAGTGAGAGAGACGGGTATGAAAAGAGGGGTGGTGGACAGTTTTGGAGGCAAGGAGATAAAGATGAATCCTTAAAAACAGGAGGACAGGAGAGGGGTGAAGTTTGTCTCATTTTAATTCAATTCCAAATGAAAAAAAGTGTGGTTCCAAAAAAAAAAAAAAAAAAAGAGAGACTGTGTCCAATCTATGTGCGGCACCATAAATCTACAAACTACAAACACAATATCTATGAATTTACTTGCAGCTGTTATATTTTATGATCATAATACATAATCATTATATAATTTGATATCATGTGGGTTGTTTGTGTTCTGTTCTTATGTTATGTTCAGCTATGTTGCTTCGCCCACATTAAAATCTTATTCATTCAAAAGCTCTCCACATTCAGTGAGGTTCAAAATTCTGAATAGCTTCTGTTTTGCATTTTTCAATTTCAGTACATTTTTGATGAAAACCTATATAATCAGCTTAAAAATTTGAAAGATAATTTGATGAAAAAATGAATTTAAAAAAAATCAGAATCTGTTAGTTTGATTTACTTTAATAACAGCAGCATTCAAGCTGCTTGAACTCCACAAGTTTGTGTAAAACCTGATTTTAAATTATTCAAATGTCATCTTGAGCTTAAGTGGAAGGAAGAACATCTTACTGTACTAATGAGTTTACATGCACAGTATTTCTCATTAAACTACAAATAGTGCAGTCCTAAACCCTTCTGAGATGTTTCCAGGTTTAAATTAGGTCAAATCCCAGGTTTTCAGTGTGGACTTTTGAACCCCACTCGAGTCGTATATTGTACATCTGTTCTGTGAAAATGTGCTCAGTTTTTGCTTTCAGGGAAAACAAGTTGTTGTGCTGCACCTGGTTAGGACACAGTCTTAAAAAAAAAAAAAATCACACATTCACAAGAAAACCCAGAGCTGAGAGCCATCCATTACGCACACACTGACAGTTTGTGAGAGCTGTAATAGTGGCAGAATGGTTTCCTCTTGTTAAGTGACAGACAACTCTCTCTCTCTCTTTCTCTCTCTATACACACATACAATCCTATACAAGAACACAATCCAAGCTGCACACTTTTCACACTTTTGTACTTTTGTTAAAAAAATGATTTTGGAAACTTTATATTAACTGCCTTTTTTCTCATTCCCTCCCTCTCTTTCTATTTTTCTCTGTTTTACTGCCTGTCTCTCTGTTTTTGTCTGTCTTTGGTCTTCCTATTCTCTAATCTCTCTTCCTTATAGCACTTCTGACACCTTTTTTTGTCTTTTTTCTACTTTTCCATCTATCCTTTCACCATTCTTGTCATCTGATATACTGGTGCTATTACATCACTTCCTGTAGGCCGGCCCCCTAAAGTAGCTTCCCTCCCCATCCTTCTTTTACTGAGAGCTAAATATAGCACTAGTTTTTTTAGTCATGGAATCAAACACACACTTCCTCACTGTTAAAATTTCATTTCAGTCAAATAAAATTTGTTCACATTTTGTCCAACACACACTAACACTCATGGCGTCATCTCATGTATCCCATCAAGCAACTTTAAGTGCTATCCCAATAGGTTTTGACAGGAATTCGAATCTGACTTAGAGTTGTGGTGTGTTTTTGCTCTGACTGCAGTGACTGAAATACCCAAAATGACGTCGATACTGTTGGCAGAGACACTCAAACACACGCTGTGAGAGTTACTTGATACTCTAAGGCAAATTCTCACGTCTGTCCGCATAAGCTGTTGTTTGACAAACAGCTGATTATTTTAACACTCTCTTGTAACTGGAGAACTATCTCTGTCTCCCTTCTGTCCAGTCAGGGCCGGCTCCTACGGTTGCACTTTTTCCCCGACCATCTCCACACATATCATTAGCAAAGGCCATATCGCTCCAACCCGAGTCATAGATTTACTTCACCTCTCTCTAATCCTCCTCTAACTATCATGAATGCTCATCCACCACCACCTCTTCTCATGCCCTGTTTCTGCTGGTAAGAATACCCCAGTGCTCTCTCCTGCTCCCTGCTGCCCACAGGAGAAAACATTTTCATTCGGCCATACTGTCGCAAAGATATCAATGCAAAAAAATTGAAGTTCTTTTAGCTAGCTCTCTGCTGACTACGATAGATGCGTGTTTTTCACGCTTTGCATGTGTATGTTTTAAGTCTGACGATATGTTTGTAACCTATCAACGTGTTTGGGGAACAAAATGACATAAAAACAACATTGTAGCAACATTCGTCACGTCATCGTTAGTAATGACAAGCTGTGCAGCAGCACCCTGGGACTGTTTGTGTGTTGGAAGCAGAAATGTAATAGAGTTTAATGATGTTTAATAATATTTCTGCACTTTCATTTGACTGACATGGCAGAATTCATGTGGTTGTTTCTTCGTGACAGTGTTTACCATCATGGTGTTGGCATGTTAAGGCTAAGGGAAGTGATGCAATGAGGGTGGAAAGGTTTTTGGAAGTTTTTGAGAGAGAAATAAATTATGAAATACTGGGATGAAGACTTGGACTGAACTCATATTCAGGTGAAAAGTCAAGCCAAAGTACAATAAACATCTCAGTCTCACAGGATATGTTTTTCTGTTCAGGTCTTCATGTCTATGCATGTCAGCCCCAAACCAGACAGAGGCTCTCATTGGGAATGCTAGGAAAAGCTATAGAATTGCAAGGGCTTGTGGGGAAATATGTTTGTTAGCCTACAGACAGATGCTTTTTATGCATCTCAGAGTAAATGTCGAGCAGCCACATGGTACCTGCCATTAAACTGTGTTTAAATATCGGGGAATTCCCATGTTGTATGTATTGTGCACCTGTATTGGTACAGGTCTAGGTAACCGTTCTTTCTTCAAACTCCATTAAAAAGTCTAATTATTTTTTACTTTTATTTTTGACTTTAATGCAGCTAACTTTGGTTTTCTGTAAAATGTCTTGTAAAAAGAAAATCTCAAGTTTAAATAATTTCAGAAAAACGTCAATAAAAAAATCAGATCCCTTGTGTGTTTTGTGTGTCCGCTGAAAGAATCACCTGAAAAACCATGATGCAGATGAGTGAATTAAAGTGGGGGGAGTGGTTAAAAAAAATAAAAATGATATATATATATATAGATATATGTGTGTGTGTGTATATAAACACTTGGACTTCTGGACAATGTCATAGTGTTTTTATCATAAAATCATGTAAAATAACTTGCAGTGCTGCGAAACTAGTAACCAATTAGTAATAACTAATTACCACAAGAATAGCAATGTGCAGATTTAGGCCTACTAGTCATTAGCTACTTTTAAAATAATTGCAACCCCTTTTAAAAAATATTTTGACACGAAACTCAAATACTTTTCTATTAATCTATTAGTCTGCATTGCTTGAACATCTGTTTTGAGAAAACATATTTCCCAAGCTCTATAAAGACCCAGCGCTCGAGGCATCCTGTTGCTATGGTTACTACCTCTGGAGAACGCTGCTTCTGTCCGCGAGCACCTACCAGGTGAACGCTGTGAATATAACATTTATGGATAGTAAAATTTTAAAAATGCAGTTAAAAGGTTTCTTATGTGCTGTAGAATTAAAACAAATTTCAAGATTAGGGTGCAAAAGAGGGTGTGAAACGTTCAAAAATGACGCATTTTAGTTGTCAACAAATTGTCAGTAGGCCTAAAAGCGCGTGCTTAACTTCGTTAAACATGTTGATCTAAGGAAGCCGTTTATTTTATTCTATTTGATTCTATTTGGTTTTATTTTCTACGGAGTTTAAACCATATTTTACTTTTTAAAACCCTTATTTGTGTAAACCCTTATTTAAGTAAACATCAAAATTAAATGGTTAATACATTTCTTTGTCAAAAACAAATAAATAAATAAATGGGGCAACAGGTTCACACATCAATGAATTTTATATAGCCTAATATTCCATAATTATAGTATATACGCTGACTGCCTTGCGAAAGTATTCATACCCCTTCATTTTTTCAGGTCATGTTGCTGCCTTATGTTAAACTGCTTTAAATTACTCCCCCACCCCACACACACATCAATCTACACTTCATACACCATGACAAAGCACAAAACAGATTTGTAACAACTTTGCAAATTTATTAGAAATAAAAAAAAAAAAATCCATTACAAAAGTATTCATACCATTTCTGGGACACTTGAAATGTAGCTCAGGAGCATTCATATCGCTTGCAGAGGTTACTACACTTTGAGTGGAATTAACCTGTGGCAAATTCATTTGAATGAGTATGATTTGGAGAGGTACACACCTCTCAATAAAAGTTCTAACAGCTGAAAATGCATATCAGAATAAAAACCAAGCCCTGAAGTCAAAAGAACTGCTTGTAGATCTCAGAGACAGGATTGCACCAAGGCACAGATCTGAGGAAGACTTCAGAAAACATTCTGCTGCACTGAAGGTTCGCAGAAGCATGTAGCCTCCACTATCCATAATGGAAGAAGTTCGGAACAACTAGGACACTTCCTAGAGCTGGCTTCCTGGCCAAAGTGAACAATTGATAAAGAAGAGCCTTGATTATACTGGTGACCAAGAAGCTGATGGTCACTCTAGTTGAGCTCCATGATCATATGACGAGAATCTCACGTCACGAGATGGAAGAAACTTACAGAAGGACAAACATCACTGCAACACTCCACTAATCCGGTCTTTATGGCAGTGTGGCAAGACTCAATCCTCTCTTCAGTGAAGTCACATGAAAACTCACTTGGATTATGTAACAAAGCAAGGAACTCTCAGATTGTGAGAAACAAGATTCTCTGGTCTTTTGAGCCTCAATTCCAAGCATCATGTTTGAAGGAAACCAAACCAGGCACTGCTCATGACCTGCACAGTACCATCCTAATAGTAAAGTGAGGTGGTTTCAGCCTCGTGCTGTGGGGATGTTTTTTTAGCGGCAGGGACTGAGGGTCTCATCAGAGTAGAAAGAAAGCTCAACACAGCTAAATATAGAGATAGCCTTAATGAGAACCCAGTCCAGAACATTCAGAACCTCAGACTGGGCAGAAGGTTCGCCTTCCAACAGCACAGTGACTCGAAGCACACAGCAAGTGTGGCTTATAGACAACTCTGTGAATGTCCTTGAGTGGCCAGAGCCTGGGCTTGAAGTCAAACATTTCTGGAGAAGCCTGAAAATGTCTGCCAGCCCCCATCCAAGCTGACAGAGCTTGAGAGGTAAAGAGGCAAAGAGAAGAATGGCAGATAATCGCCAAATGCTGATGTGCAAAGCTTGTTGTATCATACCCAAAAAGACTTGAGGTTGTAAAGGTGCTTCAACTAAGTGCTGAGTTAGGGTATGAATACTTATGCAATGTACTTATTTCAGTGTTTTATTTTCAATAAAAAAAGTAATTTAAAGCAGTTGAACATAAGGCTGCAACAACAAAATGTGAAAAAAAATGAAGGGGTATGAATATTTTTGTAAGGCACTGTATCTATCTATCTATCTATAGTGGTGTGAAAAAGTTTGTAATTTGAATGATTCAGATCAATTTTTATATTACACAAAGATAACCCACGTAAATACAAAATGCAACTTTGAAATAATGATTTCATTTATTAAGGGAAAAACGCTGTCCAAACCTGCTTAGCCCCATGTGAAAAAGTAATTGCCCCCTAAATCTAATAACTGGTTGTGCCACCCTTCGCAGCAACAACTGCAATCAAGCGTTTGCAATAACTGGCAATGAGGCTTTCACATCGCTGTAGAGGAATTTTGGCCCACTCTTCTTTACAGAATTGTTTTAATTCAGCCACATTGGAGGGTTTTCGAGCATGAATGGACTGTTTAAGGTCATGCCACAGCATCTCAATCGGATTTAAGTTCAGACTTGGCCACTCCAAAACCTTAATTTTGTTTTTCTTGAGCCATTGAGAGGTGGACTTTCTTCTGTGTTTGGGATCATTGTCCTGCTCCATAACCCAAGTGCGATTGAGCTGACGACCTGACAAACTGACGACCAGACATTCTCCTTCAGGATTTTCTGATAGAGTGCAGAATTCATGGTTTCATCAATTATGGCAAGTCATTCAGGTCCTGAAGTTGCAGAGCAGCCTCAGACCATCACACTACCACCACCATGTTTGACTGTTGGTATGATGTTCTTTTTATGAAATGCTGTGTTGGTTTTACGCCAGATGTAACGGGACACACACCTTTCAAAAAGTTCAACCTTTTTTTTCAACCTCAGCCTCAACAGTTTTTGCCCAGTCTCTTTCTTATTGTTGAATCATGAACACTGACCTTAATTGAGGCAAGTGAGGCCTGCAGTTCTTTAGATGTTGTTCTGGGTTCTTTATGACCTCCTGGATGAGTCGTCGTTACGCTCTTGGAGTAATTTTGGTAGTCCGGCCACTCCTGGGAAGGTTCACCACTGTTCCAGGTTTTCTCCATTTGTGGGTAATGGCTCTGACCATGGTTTGCTGGAGTCCCAAAGCCTTAGAAATGGCTTTATAACCCTCTCCAGACTGATACATGTCAACTATTTAGTTTCTCAGCTGTTCTTTGCGGCTTGATGTGTTGCTCTTTAAGCACTCTATTTAAGTGATTTCTTGATTCAAGAGGTCTGGCAGTAATCAGGCCTTGGTTTGGCTAGTGAAATTTTACTCAGCTTTCTAAAATAATGTGGTTAATCTCAGTTCTTTCATGATTTAACAGGAGGGGGCAATCCATTTTTCACGTGGGGCCAGGTAGGTTTGGAAAGCTTTTTTCCCTTAATTCATCATTTAAAAACTGCATTTTGTATTTACTTGCGGTATCTTTGTGTAATATTAAAATTAGTTTGATGATCTGAATCTTTTAAGTGTGAAAGAAATGCAAAATATGAAAAAAACAGGAAGAGGGCAAAAACCTTTTCACGGCACTGTATATATATATATATATATATATATATATATATATATATATACATACATGTATACATATATTAGTGTCAAATGTTCAAGAGACAGTCAGTAAAGTACATAATTTTTATTAAGTACATAATAAAATGCTATAACCAGTGCACACAGAGAGCCTCTGCTAAGTTTAGGCCATTTTGATCTATAAACCATTAGCCTGAAAAGAAAAAGTAAAGAAAAAAAAACTGGAAAAAGTGAAATATGTCCTCCATAGAGACAACGAATAGTGTAGCATGTGACGTTCATGTGATTTATCACAGATTTTTATGTCAGCCAAGTGTCACTGCCGGGCACAGCAGGGTCATGAGAGCAGCTGCTCTCTCCGGTCCGGTTCTTAATGGATCTGGCAGAGACGTTGATGGGAGTTGTAGTTCCCACATTCTCAAAGCTTGATTTAGATGGCAAAGAAATCCTCAAGCTACATCATCACCAACAAATCTCGGTGATGGAGAATTCAGGCCATCTCGCTTCCTCTGCCCTTCTAACAAGCATAAAATTAATGATGATAATAAAAGTATGTGTAAGGGAGAGAGAAAGAGGGGGAAAGCGGTAGCAGGTGCAGGTATACAGAGCCGTGGGCATGAAGGTTGTGTGTGTGTCTGAGTGTTTTTAAGGGCAGGGGGTGGGAAGTGAGCTTCGGGTTACCCTGAGGCACAAATGGGGGGAGAGAACAGGCTGTGTGTGTGTGTGTGTGTGTGTGTGTGTGTGTGTGTTATCAGGTGGAGAAGGGGTATGTTACCTCCAAAAAAAGCCACCAGTGTCTTCCACACGTGCGAGGGGAGAGTGGGAGAAATCTGGGAGTCAGTTCATTAACAACGAACATGGGAAAAGGGGTGAGTGTCTACCTGTGGTGCTTCATCAATTATTCTGTCTATCCTTTTCTCTCACCGGCTTTCTTTCTTTCTCTCACAGATTGTTATGAGTGTCGTGCACCCTTAAATAATGTTTTGTTTAGTATCACAGCGTTTCTTATGAATACAGCATGATTATGTAGGAATATGTTTGTGTGGGAGATAAGAGACAGAAAGGAGGTGGAAGGTGAACATCACAAAGAAATGTTTGAGTGATGTGTCATAAGAAAATTGAAAGAACAAAAATGTAATTATAATTTGCATATAAGAGAATAATTAATGTTTTTAAAACCATAAAAATGATTAATGTTATGACGTTATTTTTATGACAATTAAGCAAATTTTCATTCTTACTATTGCTATAGTGTAAAAAAAGTCTTATTATTGTAGTACAAGAAAATTGATTAAAAAAAAAAAAACAAATTTGCATGATGTTTGCTTACAATTGTGCTTTACAAATCCCACTTTTAATAACAATTTTAAAAATAAAAATATATGTATTATTGAATAACAAGTTTAATTTACAATTTAATAAATAATGTAATATAATAAAAAAGTAAAAAAATTTCACATAGTTGTAATGACAATGAAATGATCGAGGAAGGAGAAATGGGGCTTATGAATTACATAAAAATGTCACAATGCAAATAAAAGTTTAAAATTAATTTATAACTGATATTTAATTCTGGGGTGGGAAAATATGACCTGAACATTTCCTGTCAATTTTTCCCCTGATTCACAGGGGAAGCTGCATCTAATTTATAATGTTTGTGAAATAATAAGTTGGTGTCTGTCTGTGATATCTGACATGTGTGTGATTATCTGAACATTATTTTACTGATAAGATGCAGTCTGTATGCTCATAATGAGGCTGAGAGGTATGATAGTTCAGGCTGTCTTATGTTTGATTGGTATTAATAGGAATTAATTCCAAAAGGAGGTCTGATTTAAGGCGTAATGAATGATCTTCTCTCTGTTCCACATGCTGCTCTATCTGTACACGTGTCAGACACACACGCATACAGTCACAGCTGAGTAAGAGTGACAGGACCAGGTGATTTCCATGACACCCTGTTCCTAGTGTGTCAGCACACTGCACACTTTTCCTGCCAAAGACGAGCACAAAGTACACTACTACATGAACCGATATGCTCAGGCACACTTGGTGTTTGATAACACTGTCAAAGATCTGTCATAATTTTACATAGCTTGTCGTATGTAGTTTTAAAGGCATAACTATGACTGCATTAATATTGTGGTGTTCATTAAAGTACAGAGCTACAGTTCAGGTGAAAAATTATGATTCAGTTATAAATATTCAGCTGACTAATTAACAAATATGTGCAAACATGATATGTATACCTTTAGGAAAGAAAAATCTCAGCTGAAATCACTTATTAATAGTGCACTTGTTTCCCCTAGATAGCAATGTGTAAAAATATTTCTTAATATATACCTAATATAGTCTTAATATATATAGTATTTCCCAAAGGTTTTTTTTAATTATTTGAAAGAATCTTCTTATGTCCAACAATGCTGCATTTATTTGATCAAAAATACAGTAAAAACAGTAATATTATGAAATATTCGTTCAATTTAAAATAACTTTTCTGTTTTAATATATTTTAAAATTAGATTATTCCTGTGATGTATTACAAATTCATTACAAATAAAAATAGAAAAAGTGGGAATATATGTATATATGAAACTGAGAAGTCTCATAAGCTATGAAGGAGCAACATCTGAGTAATAAAATGTTATTCTCTTGGTATTATTCTCTCTGTCTCAGTCCGGACATGAAAGCAACCCTGAGGCTGCTCCAAAGGGAGGAAAGAGAAAGATGAAAGATAAAGATTTAGATGAGCTGAAGAAAGAGGTGTCACTGGTAAGAAGTTATTATTTTGTGTCGTGAATATGTGTACATGAAAAAAGAGAGAAAGTGTGTGAGCCTGAAGGTATGAGAGTGTAAGAGATGATAATTAGAAATCAAACAATGAAATTGTCTCTAAAAGAATGTGATGCAGTTTGATGATCCAACTAATTGGCAAACATGAAGTGTTGTATTATATCTGATGTTCTTGTGTGTGTTTCTACAGGATGATCATAAGCTGTCTCTAGATGAGCTCAGTACTCGTTATGGAGTTGACCTTGCCAGAGTGAGTCATCTTTACTTTCACCCTCGACATTTGCAATAATGAATCGGATATTTTTCAAATCGTGTTGACATTTTACCCACCGGTACATTCAAGCAGCGCACCCACGGCCAACTAAACAACGCTTTGGAATATATATTATTAAGTGATATTAGTTGTGAAAAAAAGCTTTAGCTAAATAAATATAACATTTTTATTCTATTATGTGATATTTTGTAACTTTTTTGCTGCAGCTTAGTTTACTGGTTTAAGCTTGTGTAGCTGGTATTCACCTTTTTTCCCTGTTTTGTGGTGTTGTGTGTAAAAGTGACTTAAAAGGCTTGATTTCCTATGCGCCTTGAGAAGCTTTTATTTTATTTTATTTTATTTTATTTTATTTTATTTTATTTTATTTTATTTTATTTTATTTTATTTTATTTTATTTTATTTTATTTTATTTATTTATTTATTTATTTATTTATTTATTTATTTTATTTATTTATTTTTTTTTTATTTAATTTTATCTTATCTATCTTATCTTATCTTATCTTATCTTATCTTATCTTATCTTATCTTATCTTATCTTATCTTATCTTATCTTATCTTATCTTATCTTATCTTATCTTATCTTATCTTATCCAGCCTAGTTAACCTAGTTAAGCATTGTAAGCCTAAGTAGAAATAGAAACTGCAGTCGAGCCTTATAATGCTTTTGGAAAAAGCTGCGCTGGTCTCTAATCCTGACCTGGCTGCTGAATGCACAAAACCTCTCTAAAACCACCATCCTGTTGACCACCTTAGATCAGTAAACCACTTTAGACTGGTTCAAGCTATATTTATTAGCAGGGAATCTTCAGAGTTGCTGCAGGGAATCTTGAGTAACTTTGTCTCCATCCCACCAGGGCCTGACCCGTAAGAGAGCGCTAGAAATTCTGGACCGCGACGGTCCGAATGCGCTGACCCCGCCGCCCACCACACCAGAGTGGGTGAAGTTCTGTAAGCAGCTGTTCGGAGGATTCTCCATCTTGCTCTGGATCGGTGCCATCCTCTGCTTTTTTGCCTACAGTATTCAGGCAGCCACTGAGGATGAGCCTGTCAATGACAATGTGAGTGCACTAACTATCCGGCCAATGAGAATGAGAGGGCTTATTAAGTATCCAATAAGACTGTAAGTTGTTGTGAGATGTGTGGCCTGTTCCAGACACACTGACTTATGGTGCTCATGTAAGAGACACAGGACTCTGTCTAGAGTCTAAATGTTATTTGAGCTTATTGTAGGTGATGTGTGCTGTAGTGTAGCATTGTGCATTTAAAAACAATTTTTCATCTAACTGTGAAAGGAATTAATATTTAAAAATCCCACCTGCTTATTGAGCAAATCTAAAACAAGGTTCATTATGAAAAGATACTGTTGACACAAATTAGCCATTCAAACAATTATTAATAAAAAAAATTTAAATAATAAAATTCATAGTAAAGGTACCCATATGGTTGTAATACTTAACTAAATCCTTTTTACAAATCTCTAGTTTCCTATTTAAAAATTCCACTTACTCATTGCTCAAATCCGAAACAACCCTCATTATAAGGAGATGCTGGTATCACAAATGAGTCATTCATACACTATAATTCATAAAAGTAGTAGGCCTGAAAGTACTCATATGTCTCTAATATTTAACTAATACCTGTGCAAGTTCCTTTTTTCAAATCTCTAAGTTTTCTAAAATCCATATTTAAGCCGATTAAAAGAGGAAATCACAAAAATGAAGAGTTAAATTGGTTTCACTCCACCAGAGGGGAATTAAAACCTGCTGCTCACGTTGTTGGCGACTGAGGTGGATACATGGCTTTTAGCTCTGCTGTCCCATATCCAGTATGATGAATGAGTCCCAGTCTGTGAACTGAGCTCCCAGCTGCTTGTGGGACAGTTTAGGGTCAGTGATAAATGAAAATGTGAAGTTAAGGATCATTTAACTGCGTTTGCTCTTTTACACCATGATTTTTGTGCGTTACCCGTTCTAAACCATTTAGTTTAAGACTTATGGCACTATGTGTATCTTTAAAATGGTCTGACTATGCTGTTCTTTTGCAATGTTAATGTCTATTTTTCATGTAAATGTGGTTAAAATATGCCAACTTTTGTGGTGGCTGGTGAGCTTATATCTTCATATTGAAATTCCACGAGAAACCTTTGCAATGATTTAGATGTCAACAGCTTTTGCATACTGGTCACGAAAGTTTACAGGTGCATTTCAGCTTAAAGACTCAGAAATGACAGAATAATTCAATAAACTGCAAGATGTCAGCAGCTCTACATAAGGTTGTCTATTTGTTGTTGTTTTTTTATCTATAGTATATTTACAGATGAAAAAAGAGTGGTGGAGTCGGCTTAAACCTTATCAGCCAAAAAATGTGAGTGGTTTTGAACCCCCTGACCCTTGACTTGTGTTTCCCTCTTTCTGGTTTACTGCAGCTGTATCTGGGTGTGGTTCTATCTGCTGTGGTCATCATAACTGGCTGTTTCTCATATTATCAAGAAGCCAAAAGCTCCCGGATCATGGACTCGTTCAAAAACATGGTGCCTCAGGTTAGTGTGATAACAGCAGTGGATTGCTTTGGATAAAAGTGTTTGCTAAATGAATAAATGTAAATGATACCAAATCCCAAACGGAAACCATTATGAGCAATATTTTATATGATTTACATAAATCCATGTAAATCCCTTTTAACATTTAAAAGCCCAATGTATGATTTATATAAATGTATGTAAATCCTTCTTAACTTATGAAAGAAACCACATGCCGTCTCGCCCCTCCCCCTCTCTCAGAATTAGCTTTGTTGGCATGCTGGTTACAATATTGCAATGGTACAGAAATAGACGATACAGAGAATAAATATGGTGAAATAAAGTAAAGAAATAAAGAGCAATATAAAAGACAGGGACTAGCTAAAGGTGAGGATGAAAATGTATAATTAAATTAAATCAAATTAAATGTTGTCATTTTAAAGTAACTTTAAAATTAAATACAGTATAAATGTTAAATAAAATAATTTTTAAATTGTGCAAAATCATTTTAAAGTTACTTTAAATGCATAAATACATGGTAACATAAAATAAAGCATAATTAATAGACTAAAATGGTCATTTAAAATAAATCTGTATGGTTGAATAACCAAATATGGCCCCATGGTAAAGTGATTATATCATCTATATATATTCACACTCATACAGATACAAATGTGTATGTGTTTCTTTCATAGAGTAGGTTGCATATTACAAACTCTATTCTGACAGGCTCACTGTTTTAGGCCTCTCCCAAAATAACTTTTCTTCATCATCATGTTTGAGGAACTTTGGAATGGACTTTATTTCTTTCAGCAAGCTCTGGTGATTCGTGAGGGAGAGAAATTTCAGATAAATGCAGAAGAGGTGGTTCAGGGAGACCTGGTGGAGATCAAGGGTGGAGACAGAATTCCAGCAGACCTTCGGATCATCGCCTCCAGCGGCTGCAAGGTAGAGAGAGTGCGAGTGATGTAGATAGATATTAAGAGGAAGGTCTCAGATCTGAGATCATCTTTGTTTATCAACCCATAGTCTTAGTAAGAAGCCTGAGATCGGAAAGAGAACATCCTCTCTGCTGTAACCTCCTGTCTGTTTTTCTCAGGTGGATAACTCATCTCTCACTGGAGAGTCAGAACCTCAGACCCGTTCTGCAGAGTTTACTCATGAAAACCCTCTGGAGACCAGAAACATCAGTTTCTTCTCCACCAACTGTGTGGAAGGTCAGTCCTTCACTCATTACTTTATTCATTCATGCATAACAATTTGTGTGTTTGATTGTTCATTCATTCAAATGATCAATTATTTGTTCTTTAGCACATTCATTAATTTGTACGCATTCATTCTTTTATTTATTTGACTCTCCTTTGTCTTACGTTCACACATGAATTGGTTGATTTATGTGTATGTGCAGGTACAGCCCATGGCATAGTGATCGCTACAGGTGATCGTACAGTGATGGGCCGCATTGCATCTTTGGCGTCTGGTCTGGAAGTGGGTCAGACGCCCATCAACATGGAGATCGAGCACTTCATTCAGATCATCACAGGTGTGGCCATCTTCCTGGGTGTGTCCTTCTTCATCCTGTCACTCATTCTGGGCTACACCTGGTTGGAGGCAGTCATCTTCCTCATCGGTATTATTGTTGCCAATGTTCCTGAGGGCCTGTTGGCTACTGTCACGGTGAGACACTCATACAAACACATATTGTGACATTCATATGCACTACCATTTGAATGTCTGGGGTTAGTAAGTTTTTTCATCAAGGGTGCATTAAATTGATCAAAAGTCACAGTAAAGACTTCTTTTTTTAAATAAATACTGTTATTTAGAACTTTCTAGTCATCAAAGAATCCTGGAAAAATGCATCATGGTTTCTGAAGAGTGGAGTAATGGCTGCTGAAAATACAGCTTTGCCATCAAAGAAATACAGTAACATATATTTGAAAATATATTTGAACATAAAACTGGATCAAATGAAAGCAGCCTTGGTGAGCATAAAATCATTAAACAATGTTACCGACCCCAAGCTTTTGAACAGTAGTACACGCAGACATAGAAGTTTTTTTCTCTTTCATTCTTTTCATTTTTCATCCTTCTCATTTTGTAAGGCTCCATCTGCCATAGATTTTTACAGATCCACAAAAACACTTTTCAAAAAGCAGAAAGACCATAGATGCATTGTTGTCTCTCCTTTAACTCCATTCAATCTCTCTCAGGTGTGTTTGACTCTGACTGCTAAGCGCATGGCTCGCAAAAACTGTCTGGTGAAGAATCTAGAGGCTGTGGAGACTCTAGGTTCCACCTCCACCATCTGCTCAGATAAAACTGGAACCTTAACTCAGAACCGGATGACTGTCGCTCACATGTGGTTTGATAACCAGATCCACGAGGCCGACACCACCGAGGACCAATCAGGTTAGAATGCTTTGAGGTCCACGGACCAATCAAGTGAAAGTAGTAGACACATAGGTTTAATCAGTAAATAGTGTCTTGATTTTCAGTCTCTTCTTCACACAGATCTATTGTAAATACGATCTGACTGCTTGTGTTAGAACCCACAGCATAATCTGTTTCAGTGCAAACTGAATTTTTATTAATTTTTTTTTTTTGATGAAAACATGCCTGGTTAGGACACAATGTGAGCTTCCAGTGTCAATTAGAGTTGCTGATCACAATTACAGTGGCCATTGTGTCCTTGAGCAAGGCACTTTACCCATAATCCTCTAAGGACACTTTCCTGGTAATTAGCATATGTTAGGTCGTTTTAGATGAAAATCATCTGCTAAAAGAGCAATATTTCGATATCTTTGAACATTTACGGGGATAATTCTTCTCTTGATCGGTTCATACATCTGTATATCTGTTTGAGCACATTTAACCAAATCTCTTCTTCTCTTATGTCACTCTGTGTGTGTGTGTGTGTGTGTGTGTGTGTGTAGGCTGTTGCTTTGATAAAAGCTCTCCTACATGGTTTTCTCTGTCTCGAGTGGCAGGAATTTGTAACCGTGCTGTCTTCAAACCTGGACAAGAGAACATTCCTGTGCGCAAGGTAATACATCACATACAAAACCACAATAAGACTTTTAATTATTTTTAAAGAAATTAATACTTTTATTCAGCAAGTATGCATTGATTTTTATTCATCAGAAACACTGGAAAAAAATAACGCTCCTCACTGTCAACATTGCTATACTTGTGAAATCTTGTGAAAATTGCATACTAATGACAAATCTTTATTGAACACCAAATCAGCATATTAGAATGATTTTTGAAATAATAGCAGCTTTTAAAATTTTCCATTTTTATAAAAAAGTTATTTTAATAGACTTTGATATTGATATTTATCATAATTAAGGTGACGGATTGTGCTCTATTGTTGTTTGATTTGTGACGTTGTGAGTTTCTGTGTAGAGGGACACAGCAGGAGATGCATCAGAGTCTGCTCTGTTGAAGTGTGTTGAGCTCTCGTCCGGCTGTGTTCAGACTCTCAGAGACAACAACCGAAAAGTGGCAGAAATCCCATTCAACTCAACTAACAAATACCAGGTGCACCTACAAGAAACACATAGCCAAAGCTGTAAAGATTTTAAACAAACAAATGATGTCGATGTCATACAGATATCGATTAAGATATAAATAATCCCCATCTCTCTCTTAGCTGTCTGTTCATGAGATAGAAGACAGTCCCACTGGATACCTGCTGGTGATGAAAGGAGCCCCAGAGAGGATTCTGGACAGGTAATCAATACCAGAGTTTGATACATGAAATCCATATATAGAGCAGAAATAACTTTAATCTATAGCTGTGATTAATGATTACAGCTTTAACTGTTACTGTTAAAGCTTTAACTATTCATCAAAATTCAATTATTCTCTTGTAATATATGTGATTATTGCAGTGTTGCTACTGTGAACTAAAAACCTATTAAAATAATTTGAAATAAAAGAAGTATAAAATAATACTTACATTTATAAAATTAAATAAAATAATAAAAAAATAAAACTTAAGCTTAAAAAAAATTAATGAAATTAGAAATGTTGCCCTTTCAATTTACTGAATTAAAATAAATTTAAGTTAAAAATGATTAAAATGACTAAAATAAAAATAGATTAACACTAAATAGAAATATTACCGGTAAAAATAAAAATAACTAATAAAAATGGGGAAAATACATAACAAAATTACTATAAGTTAAACTAAAATTAAAATTAAAACCAACTAAATAGATTTCATTCAAAATAGGTTAATTCCAAATATTAATAAATACTAATAGTATAAAAATTATACTTAGTTATTGGGAATAAGCAAACATAAATCAATAACTGTGATTATTTATGATACATCATAATTCCTATTTCTGAGTACTAGCTGTAATTATTGTTGATCTGTCAAAATGCCATCGCTGTGATTCATATCTGTGATTATTGACAGCCATTTTCATCGTTAATCAATAACTGTGATTATTGGGCGATTGGTAATGCAGGTGCAGTACCATAATGATCAACGGTGAGGAAATGCCAATGGACGAGGACTGGAAGGACGCATTTCAGGGAGCGTACATGGAGCTCGGCGGACTGGGCGAGAGGGTTCTGGGTAAGTTCTTACATCCTTCCTTTCCTCTTTCTTTCCTTCCTTCTTTAATTCTCTACCCTCTCTCTTTCAGGGTTCTGCCACCTGTTCCTCTCTCCCTCACAGTTTCCGAGGGGGTTTGAGTTTGACTGTGATGATGTGAATTTCCCGGTCAACCAGCTCTGTTTCCTGGGCTTAATCTCCATGATCGATCCGCCTCGAGCCGCAGTGCCAGATGCTGTAGGAAAGTGCCGCTCCGCTGGCATTAAGGTATCCATTTATAGGTTCCCTCCATCCATTTATCTACAGTTCAGCATTTTATGTCCAATGTCAATGTCAATCCATATTTACAGGTTATCATGGTAACGGGCGACCATCCTATAACCGCCAAGGCCATTGCTAAAGGCGTGGGCATTATCTCTGAGGGCAACGAGACAGTGGAGGATATCGCTGAAAGACTTAATATACCTCTGAGCCAAGTCAATCCACGGTCTGTGTGTGTGAATCTGTCTCTTTTGAGTGTTTGCTTGAGAGTCTGGGTGCATATGTGTGTGTAAACTAAATCTATTTGAATGGGTTTTTATCTGCTTTTATTGCTTCTTCACAGATAATGGAATTGGGCACTGTTCTGTGTGTGTGTGCATTTCAGAGACGCTAAGGCCTGTGTGATTCATGGTTCAGACTTGAAGGACATGAGCTCCGAGTATCTGGATGATATTCTGAGGAACCACACAGAGATTGTGTTTGCTCGCACTTCACCCCAACAAAAACTCATCATCGTGGAGGGCTGCCAGAGACAGGTGTGTGTGTGTGTGTGTTTGTGTATTTGTGAATATTAAAATATCACACACTGGATGTCTCACACATGACAAATTTCACTGAAATGCAAGCTAGACTGAAATATCAGACCTTTGGAGGTTTTTTGTTTACATTAATTTTAGCAGGTGTTTCTTAGGTCCTATATGTCATTTTTGTGTTCATGGTGTTGGGAAAAAAAGTAATATTTTGGTTACTGATGCCATTGTCATAATGCACTATTCGCAGTAACCTTGATTTGTTTATTTTACAATGGGAAGTGGCCAGTAACTGGGTTTAAACTAAATTTTTAAAAGGAAATTGATAATTTTATTCAGCAAGGATGCATTATGCTGATCAAAACTGACAGTAAAGGCATTTTTAATGTTACAAAAGATTGCAAAACGTTTTCCACAAAAAATATTAAGCAGCACAACTGTTTTCAACACAGATAATAATAGGAAATGTTTTCTGGGCTCTAAATCAGCATATTAGAATGATTTCTGAAGGATCATGTGACACTGAAGACTGGCGTAGTGAAGGTGAAAATTCTGCATTGTCATCACAGGAATTAATGACATTTTAAAATAGAAATATTAAAATAGAAAGCAGTTAATTTAAATTATAACAATAATGCACAGTATGCCTGTTTTTACTGTATTTTTGATACTGGGACTTCTTTCAAAAACAAAAAAAAATCTTACCAAAAATTTCTAAACAATAGTACACATTTAATGTCTTCATTCAGACTGCCTGGCAGACTTTTTGACTCTGACTTTGATTTTCTGACTGGTCTTTAATTCTGAATGCCTGAAAGCTCTTTCTCTGATTCTGACTGGCTGACTGGTCTGAGACTCTGATTCTGATTGGCTGGCTCTGGCTGCAGGGTGCCATAGTGGCAGTGACAGGTGATGGGGTGAATGACTCCCCTGCTCTGAAGAAGGCTGACATTGGCGTTGCCATGGGAATCTCTGGCTCAGACGTCTCCAAGCAAGCTGCTGACATGATCCTGCTGGACGACAACTTTGCCTCAATTGTTACGGGGGTGGAAGAGGGTGAGACAGAGAAGGAATATTAAGTATTAGGACAAAAAGGAAATGAAGCATTATAAATTTTCCATGCTTTCTCTTTCAAATTTCTAAATGTATTGGCCTGACTGGTTTACACAATGTAAAAACTTTATTTATTTCGATTTATTTATTGCATTAACACAAATGCACACACACACACACATATATATATATATATATATATATATATGTATATTCAATAAAATAAAATACTCTGTGTTTTAGGTCGTCTGATCTTTGATAACCTGAAGAAGTCGATTGCGTACACGCTGACCAGTAACATCCCAGAGATCACACCCTTCCTGCTCTTCATCATCGCCAGTGTGCCACTGCCTCTGGGCACCGTCACTATCCTCTGCATCGACCTTGGCACTGACATGGTGTGTTATACACACTCACACTTGTGCGCATTCAGTCTTACTTCCAATTCCTGTCAAGTGTGATACTACCCTCGGGCACCAGACACCAGACCATTACACACACACACACACACATCTTTGTCATCATTCTCTCTCTCTCTCAGGTTCCTGCGATCTCTCTAGCATACGAGTCGGCAGAGAGTGACATTATGAAGCGTCAGCCCCGAAACCCCAAAACTGACAAGCTGGTGAATGAGAGGCTCATCAGCATGGCTTACGGACAGATCGGTCAGCCTCAAGTGCACTTGCACACAGATATCAGCGAACGCACACACATGCCCTTTATAGCTTAATTCTTGTAAACTTTGTAGTCCTTGAAGAATTACTTTGTGCAAACAAATGAACATCAGAGGCATCATGCACTTATTTTTTGATGGGCCACTAGGTTCACTTGTTGCCCTAGGAAAGAGAAGACATGATAAAAGGGGGAAAAACTATTTTTAACTACTTATTACTTAGTTTTATGTTTGTTATACAGGATAGTGTTGGGTAAGTACAAACACATTTTTATCCTCAATAATCATACAACTTATTTTACAAAGAAAAAAACAGATTTTGCACCATAAGTGTCAATGAAAAACCACTTTAGAAATGTGAGGGGGGTGAATAGGCCTCATGCTTCTGATTAATATTGTGAATAAAATAGCTTTTCATGCTCTGCAGGGATAAAAGCAATTACATATGTGTGTG
This sequence comes from Onychostoma macrolepis, assembly GCF_012432095.1. Taxonomy (NCBI): domain Eukaryota; kingdom Metazoa; phylum Chordata; class Actinopteri; order Cypriniformes; family Cyprinidae; genus Onychostoma; species Onychostoma macrolepis. The sequence continues at coordinate 28,096,348 of NC_081156.1, read as the reverse complement.
TGTGTGTGTGTGTGTGTGTTTATTTGTGTTATTTGTGTGTAGGTATGATCCAGGCGCTGGGAGGATTCTTTACTTATTTTGTGATCATGGCTGAGAATGGCTTTCTGCCTCAAACGCTTCTGGGAATTCGACTGGATTGGGACAGTCGTGCAGTTAATGACCTGGAGGACACCTATGGACAGCAATGGGTAAACACACACACACACACACACACACACACACGTCTGGTTTGCTATCCTTGTGGGGACTCTCCATAGGCGTAATGCTTTTTCTACTGTACAGACCGTATATTATATTGCCCTAATCTGCATTTTTAGATTTTCAAAAAACTTCATTCTGTGTGATTTATTAGCTTGTTTACCCGTGGGGACCTCAATTTAGGTCCTCACCGTGACACGAGTCCCCATGAGTCTGTGTGTATTCAGGTTTAAGTCCCCACCTGAATAGAAAAACAGGTACACACACACACACACACACACACACACACGCACATTTCTTTAATGCTTATATTGCTTGTTTTCCATATTCCTCTTATATAGAAAACTTTGGTGTTTCAGTACCCTTATAGCACAGTATTGCCCTGAGGAAACAAACCAATATCTGGTTAGGGGCTGGGGGGTGCACATTTTATAATCTATATATTATCAGGAACCCCCAAGCTCCCAAAAAATGGGATGAAATATTTTCTTCCGTCCAAAATAAACATTCATGGCATAGAGGGCTAATATACTGATTGGCTTCTCAAGAAACATTTCTTATTGTTATCGATTTAAAAAAAAAAAAAAAAAACTGTGCTGCTTAATATTTTTGTGGAAACCGAGATTTATTTCAGCATTTATTTTAATTTATTTTTTTTAATAATGTAAAAGTCTTTCCTGTCACTTTTGCTAATTTTGTGTGCTTGCTGAATAAAAGTATTAATTTCTTTAAAATATGCTGTTGAATCATTAAAACAAAATTTAAACCAATTACTCAAATAGGTTTCTGTGATTAATTGTAAAATTTAAAATAGATTTTTTTGGAACACAGTGAGTTCCAAAAAATTTTTTATATTTTTGTTTTTACATCTTACCAAAATTTAAATTTTTTATTTGTAACCCATAGTTTTTAACATTTAACAGGCTTAAACTGCAAATTATTAGACTGTTTTTTATTATTATTTATTAACAACAATTACAGAACATATGTGCAGAAAGCTTTCAAATGCTATTTTTAAAATGTTTGTTTTTCATTATGTATCTAAAGCCCTATTCAGACGGGATTAGTTTTACATGGAGAGGTGGGGTAAAGTAATTTTTACCAGAGCTTCTCAGTGATTTTAGTCCCGTCCGAATGTGCCATCTCAGTAATCATTACGGACAAAGTCAGTAAAAAGACTTTACCTTCTGTAAAAGGTCTGGGAGAATTACCTCAGGTAATACTAATCCCGTGCGAATAGACCAGCTGTAAATATGTACGTAAATATTCCGTAATTTCCTATTTAAAAGTAGTTTTCCGCCTTTTTTCCATGCTTGAAGATACATTCAGTTGCGTTCTAGGCGGTGGGACAGGTCTGCGGCAAACCTCGAATGTTTTCTGCATATGACAATGCATACCATTCGGATCAAAAAGAAGGTCAAAAGCACTTGTTAGAGGCACGAAACTTCTGTTAGCTTTAGGTAAGTGTCTATTGCAAACAGAATTCAATCTTAATTTAATTAATAAATCGATGGATGTAGCACGCACATGACGACAGGGAGGTGACGGCGGTGCGTAAATCGAGTTACTCCTCCCACTTCTGGTAGTTTTACTGAGATTTCTTATCCTGTGCGAATTGGCCATTAATATTACAGATGTCCTATGGTAATTTAACATTACTCCATCTACCCTTGTAAAACTAATCCAGTCCGAATAGGGTTTAACACTAGCTTTTCTAATCTTTTTGTTTTCTATCTATTTGTTTTCTTTTTATTTATTATACAGTTAACAAAAGCAAAATTGCCTCTAAACACTAGCTTGCTCTATTCTTTTCTATTCTATCTGTTTTATTTTTTAATAATGTAAAAGTCTTTCCTGTCACTTTTGCTAATTTTGTGTGCTTGCTGAATAAAAGTATTAATTTCTTTAAAATATGCTGTTGAATCATTAAAACAAAATTTAAACCAATTACTCAAATAGGTTTCTGTGATTAATTGTAAAATTTAAAATAGATTTTTTTGGAACACAGTGAGTTCCAAAAAATTTTTTATATTTTTGTTTTTACATCTTACCAAAATTTAAATTTTTTATTTGTAACCCATAGTTTTTAACATTTAACAGGCTTAAACTGCAAATTATTAGACTGTTTTTTATTATTATTTATTAACAACAATTACAGAACATATGTGCAGAAAGCTTTCAAATGCTATTTTTAAAATGTTTGTTTTTCATTATGTATCTAAAGCCCTATTCAGACGGGATTAGTTTTACATGGAGAGGTGGGGTAAAGTAATTTTTACCAGAGCTTCTCAGTGATTTTAGTCCCGTCCGAATGTGCCATCTCAGTAATCATTACGGACAAAGTCAGTAAAAAAGACTTTTACCTTCTGTAAAAAGGTCTGGGAGAATTACCTCAGGTAATACTAATCCCGTGCGAATAGACCAGCTGTAAATATGTACGTAAATATTCCGTAATTTCCTATTTAAAAGTAGTTTTCCGCCTTTTTTCCATGCTTGAAGATACATTCAGTTGCGTTCTAGGCGGTGGGACAGGTCTGCGGCAAACCTCGAATGTTTTCTGCATATGACAATGCATACCATTCGGATCAAAAAGAAGGTCAAAAGCACTTGTTAGAGGCACGAAACTTCTGTTAGCTTTAGGTAAGTGTCTATTGCAAACAGAATTCAATCTTAATTTAATTAATAAATCGATGGATGTAGCACGCACATGACGACAGGGAGGTGACGGTGCGTAAATCGAGTTACTCCTCCCACTTCTGGTAGTTTTACTGAGATTTCTTATCCTGTGCGAATTGGCCATTAATATTACAGATGTCCTATGGTAATTTAACATTACTCCATCTACCCTTGTAAAACTAATCCAGTCGAATAGGGTTTAACACTAGCTTTTCTAATCTTTTTGTTTTCTATCTATTTGTTTTCTTTTTATTTATTATACAGTTAACAAAAGCAAAATTGCCTCTAAACACTAGCTTGCTCTATTCTTTTCTATTCTATCTGTTTTATTTTTATTAATTATATATATATATAAACACTTGCTACGTGTACTGCGTTAAAGTGCCCCTATTATGTATTTTCGGAAAATTAGCGTTCATGCAGTGTGTAACACAGCTCTAAGTGAATGAAAACATCCTGCAAGATTTTAAATCTAGAAGTGCTCCGTGTATAAAGTATTGGGCCTCATTCATGAAAATATAGGAGTAAATTCTGAGTAATTTGCGCGTAAAACGGACCTTCCCGAAAACTCTCCTCCGGTTTCACAAACGCTTGTAAACGTCCGATTTGTTACTTAAACGTGCATGTTAATAAATTCCAATCATTCGTAAATAGGGCGCTCGTGCACGCTCATTCACAATTAGCATAATCCCTGCCTATGAATTACAGTTACGCAAATTGCGTGTCCAGGAACGCAGTGGAATATTCTGGTCTACTTTCTCAGGTTTGGCTCTAGTATATTGCATAAATGCTAAAAACACTAATAGGCCATATACCTAACAATAAATATTCAATTAACGTGTGTCCACCAAAGTGTTTTTAGCCAGCTGAAAAAATGTCAGGCGCTCTTCTTAAAACGACCACTGGTGGCGCTTGAGAATGCTTTTGTGGCACAGCGTTTTTCCATCTGAGACGCTTTGATTGCTATCATTTGGAATATCCACGGCAGTAATGTATTGCTACTAGTATCTAATTTTGAAGAATATTACTCAATATAAAAATGCAGTAACCAGCAATATTAACTCCTCTATTGTTGTTCAGTTGTTGTATGATTGGTCGGTGTAGTATTTGTCCCGCCCCTCCTCCATTGATTGGACAGCTGGGTAAAAAGTGACAGTGACAAGCGCTGCGTTTTACCCAAAGGTAAAGTTATCAACTCTCAGCTACAAAAAAAATAAATAAATAAATTTAAAAAACGAGCACATGAACTTGTAAAATATTATGATGGCAGTGCATCAAAATTCAGTGTCATCAGTTTGCCAAAAAGAACACAGAACGTTTTACGCACCATTTACACGTGGTAAGGAGCAGGCCTACATTTCTTTCGTACCAACTAACATTTTGAAAATACGAACACTTTCATGAATCCAAAAATTTACGTCAGAACAGCTTTACGAACGATTTACACAAAAATTTGTTCTGCTCGTTTCATGAATGAGGCCCATTGTCTCTCAAAAGAAAGAGTCATCTCTGAATCATTGAAACGAGTTGCTTTTAAAACGAATCCCAAGCCGTTTCATATTGATGTCAACATGAAACATTAGCATAGTGCCGGCCCAATTGTTGCGCGTGCAGACCTGGGAAAACTTGATTTTCGCGTTGGTCTGAATGAAAATGTAAATTCATTCGTTGCCACTAGGCGCCGCTTTTGGAGCGTTAAAAGCTCACAAACACTGCTTTAAATGAAATAGACCAATCACCGAAGATTAGCGTCACGCAAAGGAGGGGTTTGGAAAAATGAATCGTTGAGCGAATCGTTTGGGATAGGGGTGTGCGATACTGCAAATTTTGGTATCGATCTGATACCAAGTAAATACAGGGCAAGTATCGCCGATACTGATACCGATACCGATACTTTTTCCTTTTAATAACATGCATTTAAATGACCAATTACACTTTGAAAATTAACAATAACTTATGTTGATATGACTAAAATATTATATTCACCTTAAAGCTATGTGGATATTTGCCTTTCTGAAAGGAGTTTGCAAGCAGAGGAGCCCAGAATATGAAAGCAATGCGTAAAGTTTCCTGTTAAGCATTTTCCTCCCATAAAAAAAGAGTTATAAAGAAAAAAAAAAACTTAACATGGACTAATGCATTAAGAAAGTAATATTGAAAGGCCAACTCAGTATACTGATGATGCAAACTATATGCAGGCAAGCAGCCCAGCATATGAACGCAAAGTGCATGCATGTTAAGTGTTTTCCTCTGATAGAAAACTTTTATAAAGAAAAAAACAACAACGTGGCTTAATGGTTGAAGACTGTATAAAAAGGCCAAATTCGGTAAATTTAATGGGTCTGGCTTCCAGTCTCATCCGCTTCCAGCGATTTTTAACTGTACAAAAGCTTGGTATTGCAAACTATTTTTGGTTTATTTTTCTCATGATTTCCCTACCGTGCCTAAGGAAGTGGAAGTCTTGTACATACAGTCTATGAAAAAAGCTTACTTTCACGTTGAAAAAGGTGAATAAATTTGGTGCTGTTGCCACAGTAGCGAATTTCTACCGTTCCATTTCTCGCTGTAGCATAATATCCGCTTGCGCATGGAGCCCCTGAGTCACGTAATGGCATAACAAAACACTAAAGCAGGGAGGAGCAGTAAGGTTTGCATACGAGACGTGAAAAGAGCGGTATATAAACACACAGATATGTCTATTCTTTGTTGAATGTATTAAGCAATATGTTAAGTGTAGAGGAGAGGAAATTAACCTAAAGTATCGATCTAATCAGGCTAGTATCGATCCGATACCAATACCAACGTTGGTATCGATACTATCGATATTAAGATCGATCCGCCCACCCCTAGTTTGGGAGTCGTTGAGCAAATAAGGTAAAAATAAATGCTTATTATAAGAAAATTAAAGTGTTTTTTGACCTTGCATGTATGTCAACCTGTTGTTGGGGACTCCCAAAACCAAAATATGACCCTTTCATAACCCATAATAGGGGCACTTTAAGCTTACTGAGACTTGTTATAGCACTTGCATATCATTGCTCTTTTGTTGATTTTGATTTCTTCCATTGTCCTCATTTGTCCTCACTTTGGATAAAAGCGTCTGCTAAATGACTAAATGTAATGTAATGTAAATGTATCTATTTAAATATGTATGTTTCAGACTTACGAGCAACGTAAGGTCATCGAGTTCACCTGTCACACCTCGTTCTTCTCCAGCATTGTGGTGGTGCAGTGGGCCGACCTCATCATCTGTAAGACACGCAGGAACTCCGTTTTCCAACAGGGCATGAAGTCAGTATGTGTGTGTGTATGTTTGTGAGCTCATTCCAGAGTGTGATATTTGCATACGTCTCTGTTAAAGGCTATTCTCTAACCTGTGCACTTATAGGAATAGGATTCTCATTTTTGGACTGTTTGCTGAGACGGCTCTGGCAGCCTTCCTGTCCTACTGCCCCGGTATGGACATTGCCCTCAGGATGTACCCACTCAAGTAAGGGACACACACACACACTTCTGCACCTTAGAAGAGCTTATGTTCTCTGCTCCTCCTGTCCTCACCTTTTCCTTTCTCATTTCTTATTCCTTTTACAGGATTATGTGGTGGTTCTGTGCTTTCCCGTACAGTTTGCTAATCTTTGTGTATGACGAGATCCGTAAATTAATCCTGCGCAGGAATCCAGGAGGTGAGCACAGATGTTTACATTTCCGAACAGTGTTATTTTAATAGCATTGAGATACTATCTATAGTTTCATAGTTTATTCTATACTCATATCTTCAATTAGTTTAGTTTTAACTATACTGTTTTAATGTTTTCTGTAAGTATACCAGGCAAATAAAAACTCAAACTGATGCATATTACATTTATATGGTGCAGCTAAAGTTTTCCAATATTACTATTAAAATTCAAGGTTCAAGAAACAATGCAGCAATATTACAGAGAATCTGTAGAGCCTAGTAATTGAATCCATGTGTTTAGAGCTTTATTCTGCATATATCTTTTTAATTTAGTTAATTAATTTAGCTCTTTCTGTCTTTCATTTGCAGGCTGGGTGGAAAAAGAGACCTACTATTAACAAGAATATGCAATCTCTGTGCATGATGGCTGGTGCGTGTCTGTTTGTAAAAGTTATGAAGAAAGGTAATGAGACAAATGAAGAATCAGACAATCATGTGACATTTATCATGTAAGAATGAATGTGTGTCTGTGAGTGAGTGCGTACATGCACTGGGCATAATCTGTTTACATGATGTATCCTGAATATCATTATCCTCAATAAGCTGATGATTTAATAGCCAAAATAGGTTTAGGTTTCAGGATCATTACATTTCTACTGAATTGATTTTGCTGTGAATTTATAACTTTTAGGCTGGATATAATCTTTCTTTTAGTTAGTTCTGCCTTAGTTTTTGAGTGAATTATCTTGTGTGTGGAATGTACCTGTAGTAGTACATACATGATTCAAATATTTATTTGCAATTGGTGTTTATGTACTGTACAAATGAAAAGCTTTTTGTTGGTAGGCCTACTAGTTTAATCCAAAGCTATTACAGTTGTGTTGTCATATTGCTACAGTTATAATTCTATGATTCTACTTAAATACTTGTAAGAAAGAAAAAAAAAAAATCAAAAAAAAATTGTGTGGATATCTGTAGTTTGACTTTTGCAATATTGAACTTGACATGTTTTCTAACCTAAACTGTGAACATGAAGATGAAATAAAACATCTAATGGCTGCATATACCTTTCTTTTCGACTGTTGATATTTAAACCGACCGTAAATATAATCGGGAATGCCGATTTACATAACTGACTACAGTGTTATAATAATGACCTCACATATCGTTTGTTATGACCTTACAAAAATGGCGGCGGCTTGTGAACTCTTTTGTGACATAGCACATCCGGCTGCGTCACGTCCGAACACTCAAGCAAGCTCAAAAACATGGCGTTGCTTCTAAGGTCAGTACGAACATGTCATTTTTAAAATGTGACAGTTTTGCTTTTTCTTTTGTATAAGGTGAAATTAATCGTTGTGACATTCTTTTTGATGCCATATTAGCTGTCAGTTTGATAGTCGTAAAATTGAGGGATTGCTGGTGTTGTTAACGTATTGTATATGTAACAAGTGCACTTTGGTACTATAATCTTTATAGTCATGTATATGCTTTATGTTTTTTTGTTTTTTTTTATTCTCAATCGATTTATTTTTCTTTCAACGTTTTTCTGAAATATGATCATAATAATTTATTCTGCTGTGTTTGTTCATACTGTAAAGTTCTTTCCACCAGAATCTTCTGTACATCAAATCAGTTATGATAATTAAATAACAACTCTGAGTAGTATGTTGTGTGTCGCTTTATTTGTAATATCCATATGTCTGAGCTCGTCTCTGGAGTCCTGTCATATTCGTTGGATCAGACAGTGTGACATGACTTCCATTAGAAGATTGCTGAGATTTATAGGATTAACCATAGAAGACGTTACTTAAGTCCTGTGAGGTGATTTATATAAACAAGCAAGCAGTGAATCTTCATATGCCAGGTCTATGCTGTTGTCGCTGTTGTGTTTAAAGTGTTCAAGGCCATATTACCAAAAGGTCCTATACTACGTTATCTGACAAATTAAAGGCAAGAGTTGGGATATTTCTAATGTACAAAATACCCAGGTATCCCTGGTGCACAGTCTTAGCTGTATGCAAATGTGTGTTTATACTTAAATGTGTTTTATACTTTTATATATTTGTACTCGCTTAAAAAATATGTGGATTCTCTGTGTTCAAGGACGGTGGCCCGGCAGGGTCTGTGTCCGTCACGGTCACAGTTTGGCGTACTCTACAGATAGTGAGTATTTTTGTGTTTTCCTAACACATTTTCAAATGAAGAATTCATGTTAATGTATAAAGCTCCTTCTGTTAATTTTTTTTTCAGTGCTGTTCCTATGGGAACTACAGCAAAAGAGGAAATGAACAAGTTTTGGTCAAAAAACACACGACTCAACCGACCTGTCTCACCACATATAAGCATCTACAAGTGAGTGTTAACACAGCTGTTTCTTGGAGTGTTTGGATCATACAATATACAGGGATTATATGTCAGAGCAGAGGATGTTGGTTTAAAAAAAAATGTGGTGAGTTTTGAATGGGATGTAACTAAACTGTCCAAAAACATATTGAATGAATGGCTTTGGTGTTTTCAGGTGGTCTATCCCCATGATGATGTCCATCTCACACAGAGGAACTGGCGTTGCACTAAGTTCAGGTAGCTAACATAATATATTTTTGGCTCTCAATAATGTGTTTAAAGGACAACAAATGAAAAATATAATGATAAATATATTAGCATCCACATCAAAGCATGATAACATTTCGTTTATCATGTCGTTTGCTGCTTTAAATGCTCAAGCACTTTGAAGTCAGGTGGATTCGGATTGGCTCTCAGTGTTTCTATCGTTTATCAGCTGGAAAAAAACAAGGTTCTGAAAGTGATTCAAACGATGTCTTTCCACTGTGTTGTTATTGTTATAGCTGTGGTGTGGACTAAAACTTTATAGTTATCACTATATCGTCTATGGTGTTCCTGACTATATGGTTGCATATTAATTATAAATAATAATGTTGATCTTTTTGGTCTCAGGAATCTCTGCGTTTGCACTTGCTGCGTTGGTGTTACCTGAGAGTTACCCATATTACCTTGATTTGATTCACTCCATGACCTTTGGGCCCCAGTTTCTTGCTTTCAGCAAATTTGCTCTGGCTTTCCCAGTGGTTTACCACACATTCAACGGCATCCGGCATCTGGTACACACACACATATAAATAATAGATGAAGTATATTCAGACTCTTTCCTGCTGTGATAATGACTCATGACAGTGTAACAAGTTGTATGTTGCCAAATATGTGAACAAAATATGAAATTAAGTCTTGTACGGTTCACAAGTTTTGGGTCAGTAAGATTTTTTAAGGAATTAATACTTTTATTAAGCAAGGATGCATTAAATTAATAATAAAAAAAAAAAACAGTAAAGACATTTATAATGTTAATGAGATTTTGTTTTTGCTAATAAATGCTATCCTTTTGAATTTTCTGTGAATTTACTGAATGATCATGGTTTCCATGAATATTAAGTATCACAACTGTTTTTCACATTGATAATAAGAAAATAATTAGAAAATTCAGCTTTTTATCACATCAATAAATTATTATTTTTTTTAAATATATTGAAACAGAAAACAGTTGTTTTATATAATAATAATATTTCATAATATTACTATTTTATTAGATTTTTGATGCAATAAATGCAGTCTTGTTGAGACTTCTTTCAAAAATATAAATCTTACCAACTCCAAACTTTGGAACGGTAATGCATGTAACTTTTTTTCATGTCTGTTTAATGCTTTCCTCGTCTGCCAAAATTATGAATTAGCAATTAGACTGCAAATACAAATATTCATTTGATTTATTATTCAACATGTCATGTAAATTAATATATTTTTTCATAAGACCTAATATATTGACCATAAATCAATTCATATCTCTCTTTGTCTCTTTCTTTCAGGTGTGGGATCTTGGGAAGGGTTTTAAGATTCCTGAAGTCTATCGTTCTGGCTACATGGTCATTGCTTTGACGGTTCTCGCATCAATCGGTCTTGCTGCCATGTAAATCCATGAGAGGACTGGGTGAGACGCACAAATGAAGAAGATGTGGACTTGGAGAAAGTGGTGTTCTTTTGTTTATCTGTCTTAGAAGTGGTCTGTAAGGACCAAATTCATTAATATAATACATAAAAAAAATAAAATAAAAATTATATATCAACCCCCAAAAATATCCTCAGTGTTTTTTCATGTGAAATGCATTGCACATTGCTAAACTAAAAAAGAGGGGCATAGCACTTAACATGGCATTTAAAATGAAATTTACATATAGAAATATGAGGAGTGGGCTGAGCATTTGCTTTGTTTTGTTGTCACTGCAGTATTTCCAAAAATGTTGACTTGTGCTTGATTTCACTTCAGTTTAATAAAATCACTTTGGGTAGCAAAAGCCCTTCATCAATTAAACCTCTAGATTCGGTACAATATGTGACAAATGTAGTTGTGTGATTTCCTCCCAGCATGACTCAGTTATGACATGAAGAGGTGAAGATTGTAGTATGACTCATATAATGTTTTTCTCTGTTCATAATTTTTTAAGGCAATGCATATAAAATATTTATATCTGTTGCCTTCATGTGTCATCATGATGGTACCGGTGATGTTTCGTAGTAACCGCTAATAAGAGCGCGATTAGAATCTTGTTCGAATTTTAAATAAACCCAAATGTTGAAATCTGGCTGCACAGGTTAAATTATTCTCCTTGAATCTTGTTCACCTGAATGGTAATGTCAAGGATTGCTGTTGGCTTTTTTCATTTAAATGGTAATGTCGTAAAATGGATTGGTTTGGATTACAGACTACATGCAATCACTACACTGAATGTTTATTGAAAAACTCCATCCTGGAGTCCTAAAGCACCTGATCTCATCACTTCCCTTCCTCTTCACTAAAAAACTAAATCAAGAGATAACATATTTATCTGCATCTGAAACTAGAAGGCATGTCCTTCCACTTGTTGTGGTCAAGAATAAACAAATCATGTTCAGTTTCAGTATTGCATCAGGTTGGTTTATGTGGTTTAGAGCGGAGGTTTTCAAACTGAGATCAAGGGACCCCAGGGTTCCTTAAAAAATAAAAATAAAAAATATATAAACAGCAAAATATATTTTTGGACTGTCCAAGTTATGTTTAATAGTAATTCTTAGCACATTTACCAGTTTTATTCATAAAGCAGAAACCATTAGATTAATGAGTAATGAGTAAATATTTACATAGGTTTTAACATTTAAAAAAAAAAAAAAAAAATCCTCACACCTTGTATATATTTATGAAAAAAGAAATGCTCTCGCTCTTTCCTTGCAGCTTATATATGGTCATGAATTACTGTACCTTACAGAATTTCTTCTTTCTGCTGTTGCCTTTATCTCCTCGAGGTTGTATGGCACTATTCTCTGTAGAGTGCCTTTGTAATAATATTTATTGTGAAAGTGCTGTACAAATTGAATTGAGAATGTTTCTCTTCAGATTTATACATTCAACAGTACTCTAATAATGAGGAGAATTCATTGTTAATTTAATACAAAGTAAGTGGTTTCCCATTTTCCATTTTTGACAGTATACAAACCAATTATTTAACGCTTTTACAATATCATGTTTACTGTTTTCACTCTAAATGGGTGTTTATGCACGAAAATAGCTGCCTTTAAATTTGACGAATATGGTTATAAGAGCTTAAAAACCCCTGATCTAAAGTGACGGGCAGGTTATTTCATCTTATAATGGGCAAATTTTTACAACAAACTAATAATTAGGCTAACCTAACTAAAACAGAGTGATTCATAAATTACGGACATTATACACAAAAATGACGCTTTTCAGGTAATGTTATTTTGTTTGTTTTGTCCAGAATAACGTTGGCAGCACAGATGATTAAGAGTAAGCCTCGCGAAATAATACCGTGTGTTTGAACTATGGTAGTAATTTAAATAACATAGTGTGTTTCCGAAATTTATGGATGATTGTCGTTTTCAAGAAGTGATGAAAATAAACCATGATTATTTCTCTTTCGGATGCTGAGGGCGGCTGTCCGCCATTGCAGCACGACGTCAGACGAGAGAAGCACGCGCGCCCCCTAGCGACACATGACGCACTTACAGCACGCGCAGGGCACTGGTCCTGATGCTGCAGGATGCGGTACTGATGCACAATATGACCTCGCTTTACGCTGTATCATGTGGCTCAGTCTCTGTGGCGCAATGGAATAGCGCGCTGGACTTCTAATCCAGAGGCTCCGGGTTCGAGTCCCGGCAGAGATGAGTCGGTAATGACGCCATCGCGGGATGATGGCTTTTTTGATGCATAAATAGGTCTTATGATGCTCATCCGTCACAGAGGGTGCGAGGCATATCACATTTTTGTGAATGAATCCACTCGTGTGCGTGCCTAGCAATAAACCATTCGTTATGAGAACAATAGTAAAACATTAATTTATTATACTTTAAAAAAATGTAAAAGCCTAAGTTTTTTTTTTTTTCCACAGTTATTTAAATATTCACCAGTTTGCCAACAATATGCAACGGTTTGGTAACTTGCAATACATAGTATTCTTGATTTTTGAAGTTTTTAACCTACATTTCTAATTCAGTAAAAAATTAAATTTTCTTATGGGGATGCAGCAAAATATGTATTTTAAAAGCCTATATATATTTATTTTCCGCTGTTAAATAAAAAGAAAGTCACAGATTTATGAAGGGAAAAGATGCAACGGTTTGGTAACTTGCAATACACAGTATGCTTGATTTTTAAGTTTTTATCTCACATTTCTAATACAGTAAAAATGTCAATTTTTCTTTTTAATGCATTCTTGTCCCCTTTGCCCTCTCAGATCAGTTCAGCTGTAATATACTTGTCTATGGTCTTGCCAATAAAGTCTCTCTAACGTGAAGAGAATTATCCTGAATTGCACTTGGGAGAGAGAGAAAGAGAGAGAGAGAGAGAGAGAAAGGTGGAGAAAGAATGAGAGCCTGCCAGAGAGATGGAGAGAGACATCAGTGTCCTATTGATTTCCCAGCGAACGGTGTGATTGGCTCTTCTCGGTCATTATGGAATAGAGATAGAGAGGAATCTCACCTCTGCACTGCCTGATCAAACTCTACAGGAAATCCTCTTCCAGGAAACCCTCCTTCACCCTGTCATGCATTTATCTGAATTGAAAGTGTGAATGTTCACTAGAGAGTTTCTCAGTCATTCATTTATCCACTTTGAGCTCATTTTCATCCTCTCATCTACCCACACGAGGCAATTTCACCAGAATCATCCCGCTTTGAAATTCTATCTACAATTTTGTCATTCATATGTGATCCTGGCTTGTTCATCTAGGCTACCTCTTTTTCTTTCCTCTCCACAGGCAAGCTGGGTAAGTGAGAGAGAGAGAGAGAGAGAGAGAGAGAGAGAGAGATGAGGGCTCATTTTAATGCAGTATTTGATTTTAGATGTTCAGCAAGTCATTAAACTGACAATTGAGACGTTCTGTTCATATTATCCCTCTCTTCCTGGGCCGGTCGGAAACTATGGGTGTTGGTTTCTGCGCTTCTGGACACTCGCACGTCGAAGAAAAAGAATTGCGCAGGTCACGGACGAGCGCGCTCGACCGCGTGGACTGTCACAGCTCTGCGGAGAATGACGTCAGCGTCTCTATAAAATGATGAAATGGGCATGGGCTCTGTTTCCAAACACTTGAAACTGAAGCTACACTGGACCGCACTTCGCAGACTGAAATAGGCTACAGTTGCCTGAATATTTTCTCAAGCCGATAGGCTGAACTATTTCGGTGTGGAATGATGTAAGCGGGCGCTTTCTGGGAACACCGGAACGCTCGCAGTACAGTCTCCTGACCGGTAGATGTAACTACTGTCTCATCCGTATCAGTGATGAAGACAAGCTGGGGTGATAACACTCCAAACATACTGTATCTTTTTATTTACCGCATAAAGAGATTAATTTTCCACTGTCTAATCTGTGTCATGGTTTATTCACTCCGTGAAATGAATAAAAGCCGACAGGCTGTAGGCTGCTGACATTAAACACAAGTGTGTAGTGATTTGGGCCGGAAGTGTCCCGCCCCGAGGCTCCGGTTGGCTGCTCGAGCCACCGCCACGGTGACCGAGTCGCTGCTCTCTCGGGGTATCTGCCTCTCGTGCAGTCGTCCATGTTTAACCCCGTGCGTCCCCCGCACCGCACAGCGAGTAATCCGCGTGCAGAACTAATCCTTAAATCCTCTCGCGAGTCGCAACGCCCTCCCCTCCCTCCCTCCTCCTCTCGCGCGGGCCTCCCGAGCAGCCGGCGGGGTCTCCAGAGCCCGGCTCGCGCGGGGACTCTGTTCACAAGACCACACCTCGCGCCGCCACCAGCCGATATAAAGGGGGAACCTCACGAAAACGTGGTCCAGCTGCTCACATTTCACCCCGAAAATGTGGATAAAGAAAATGAAACAAATTTGAATATTTATTGTGACATTATTTTCATGACAACTAAGCCTTTGAAAAAAAAGAAACATTTATCTGAAAGACTGATTCCAGACGTTTTGTAAATCACACTTTACTGCACACCGACATGTTATTTAATTCAGTGTAAATTATTAGAATAGGCCTATATTTTCTTGTTTCTTTCTTTTATTAATTACTAATTCATTCATTAATTCATTCATTCATCCATACATCCAGTATTCACACTTTTCTACTTGGTTATAAAAATTGCACATTTTAGCATGTTTTCTAAACATTAGGTAGGCTAAATTAACTAATGTAATGTATTGTTTGCACATTTGCTCAACTAGAAATTCATTTATCATATTTTGAATTTCTGAATTTAGCATTTTGAACTTCAAAAATACTTTAATAAATTTTAAAATAAATTTTGCACTAGTCCTAATAATTATTTATTCATACATAAATTATAATTCTTATTAATTAATATAATAGCCTAAAAATTATGTACTTTATTTGTTTTAGTCTGTTTATTGAAAAACATTAAACAAACAAACAAATAAATAAATAAACGGATAAATGTTATCATAAATGTTATGATAAGTTTCGTGAGATTCCTCTAAAAACAGACTAGGCCACAAACTTTACACACTTCTAACATAAATATCAACAACAGCAGAAACAACAACGACAACAACAACAACAACAACAACAACAACAACAATAATAATAATAATAATAATAATAACAACAACAATAATAATAATCTCAGGCAGTATGGTCTAGCCCTGTTATCCAAATGGTACGGCCAAATCGTATTAAAATCCCCACCCCTCCCCCCTCCACCCCGCGCGCCTGCCCCCTCCCTCCATCCCTCCCTCCCTCACTGCCTCCCTCCCTTTCTCCGTGGTTTCAGACAGACTGTTTTGCTGCAGTGAACGGTAGCCGTGGAGAGAGGAAAAGGCAAGAAAAACAAGAAGACAGCGGAGGGCGGAACAAGAACCAAGACAGACAGATCCATTGGGACCTTAGCGTGAGCGCCAGCAGGCATAGACGGGTCCAACACTCCAGAACCGACGGAGCCGACGGGCATCACGAGGAGCGCTTATAACGGTGCGTATTGCAATCTGCCCTCCTTTTGAGCACACAGACACGCAGGGGTATTATTGTCACTGGCGTCCTGGCGCTTATGCTGAGGGGGGGAGACACCTGTCAGGTTTGTAAATAGGGGCACGCTCGTGCTCTGGAATGCGCCTGCATCCGCGCGCGCCTCTCCTCCTGACGGGCGCACCGGGCAGGAAACCGTCCAACGAGCTCGGAGATGTTAAACTACGAGCGAAGGGAAGGGGGTTGATGTTAAAGTGTGCTTAGGCTTACTGTTAATGCGCTGATGGTTGCTTTGCCCCCTCCGCTTCCCCTCCCCTCCCGCATCCCCGCCGCTCCTTCTGCATTCAGCGCGCTCGGACTGTGTGCACCTGCTACTGTTTTCCGTGGTTCGGTGGGGCGTCCCGGTTGCGCGGGTGAGAACGGGACTGGTGCTCAGCGGGAGAGAGAGAGAGGGGGAGGGAGGGAAATAAAGAGGAGAAGTGCGAGAAAAGAAGCGATGAGTGAGGGAGGCGGCGCGGGTGGCTCCGTTTTGGGTCGCGTGTCATACAATTGCAGCAGGTATCATCACCTCATCACAACAATCGAGATGAGGCGAGGCTCCGCTGCCCGCGCTGAACATCCACATTCACACACACATTCACACACACAGACACAGTTTGACAGCCACGGTCCGTCCTTGCCTCCCTCTATAGTTGCACAACAATACAGAGCATCTCTGCGCGATCGCACGCCCGCCCCGCAGGCAACGCCATGACTTGCACAGTTCACAAAAGCGCAAGAAAGAGGAATAGGCAGCCAAACGACCTGGACTATTGTGTGTGTGAGTGCGCGCGCACGGTTGTGGCCACTGGCCACGGTCGCGTGAGGCTGCGCGCTGAATTCTCAACGGGCGACAGGTGCACCTTGCTCTCGGAGAGAGCGGGAGAGATTAATGAGAGCGGTGTTAAAGGCTACCGCGAGGATTTCAGGGGCAGCTCTCTACAAATCTCAATTCTTGTCAGATACGCGCTCACTTTTACGTCGCGTTTGTCGATTCAGAGTCGTTTTCTGGGTTACTGAGTGGCGAAGGGAATGTTTTCGATCACTGCGTCACACATCACACACTGCGAGTGACACGAGACGATCAATGGACTCACTGGGGCAGCGCGTGAGTGAAGTGTGTGTGTGCTCAGCATCAGTGCGACCAATCGGCGCTCTCCGTCTGCTAATGAGTGTTTATGTGTGTGTCCTTTCTTCCAGTCAGCGCTTCGCAGAGCTTCTCCACTTCTCCGGGCCCCGAGAGGACTGTTGGCTTTAACGCGCTGGACGGATGAGCGGGATGCGCGCGCGTCAGAGTATGACATTCCCAGCATTCCAGCGGGCCGCTCTCAGGGCGCTCGCGGCCTTGACGATGCTTCTCGCGACCTCCGTTCGGAGCAACTTCGTTTTCGGTAAGAAACCCCCTCGTTCTTCGCGCACTCAGCTCCTCCCTCATGTTTTGACTGATTTCTGTTTTTACAAGGGAATCACAGAGCCGTTAATAAGCTCGTGGGGCACAGAGGAACCTCCCCCTCATCTCAGCTCCAACGGAATTTTCTGCTGTGTTCTGTTATTTGGAAACTATAGCAGTTTATCTATCTATCAGATAGTCTATCTATCTATCTATCTATCTATCTATCTATCTATCTATCTATCTATCATATTGCTGGACTAAATCTTCTTATCATTATGAACTAATTTTTCATTCGAAAGTGTTTAACATACTTTGAAGGAATTGGTATGGTGGCCCAGTAGTGCACAACACAACGCAATCTCCACAACACAACAAACTCTCCACAACACAACAGAAACAAGCCGCAACATAACGAAATCTCCACAACACAATGAAAACAAGCTGCAACACATCGAAATTAGCATAACACAATGAAAACAAGATGCAACACAATGAAATTAGTCCCATTGTGTTGTGGAGATTTAGTTGTGTTGAGCACTACTGGGCTACCATAGATTGGAGATCAGAGGAATGTATCATAGTTTCAGCAAATCATTACTGCTTTTATTTTAGTACAAATACACCACAAACAGAGGCAATAGATCTATCTATCCTCAAGCACATGTGCACACATTACACAATCCTAACTGAGTTGGACTGAATCAGTCTTCTGGTTTGTGTAGGTGTGTGGCTATTGGTTCTCTATAGAGTTAAGGACCGAACAGCATCTTTATCAAATCCTTTTCATTATAAAGTCTAATTTTTTTCACGAAGGAATGCAGCTTGTGTTGAAATGCCTGTTTCATTGTCACTGTTTCAGCAGACTGATGAGTGGAGATCATAACTGCTTTTAATTTGAAGTAGAAGTATAATTGCTGCACAAGTGTACATTACACAATCACAATGAGTTGGACTGAATCAGTCTGCTGGCTTGTGTAGGTGTATTGTTACTCTCTAGGGTACTCTCTGAACAGATCTTCATCAAATGTCCAAATGTTTAAGTGAAAATATGGATGATTATTCATGAATGATGATTGTGATAGAGCTTTCCTTTTTCATTATGAAGTGTGAACCGGAGATTTACATTGAAATGTTGGCTTCAGTGAGATGTTGTCATTGTTTCAGCAGTCATGATTCATTTCATTAAATGTGCCATAGAATGCATTGATACAATATTTTAAATTGTTCTCTGATATCTACATAGAAGGTGTGTGGCTTTGGTAAGGGCAAAAATTCTCCAGAAACAGTTTTACATGTCCATTTACAACCCTAGGATTTCTCCCTAGAATGAAATGGTCTGTTATTACCTTATTTGGAAGGGTCATGAATAATAATGTAGAGCTCTGCTCTGATTGGCTGTTTCACAGTGCGGCTCATTTCAGTAGCTCACAGGAAGGAAACACAGGGAAAATATATATTTCAATACTTTCTTGTGCAGTTATATCATTGGATAATTATACTGTATATAAAATGTGGGCATCAGGGAGCCGCTATTAATATGCTGGGCATTGAAATTGCTTTCAAATGCATGATCGCTTTTTAGTTTCACTTTCACTTTTGAGATTCGCTATCGCATGTACTCTGTTTATACTACGGAGCGGCAGTACTTCCCAAACATTTTACAAGATCATGCTTTTCAGTGGTGCTCAGGATCTGTAAATCATTCGCCATCATCCTCAGTCATCTCTCCTTACTCTGTTTATGTTGTAAGTGAAATCTTATGTTCTGTAATGTAACAGGAAGAAGCTAACCATGTCCCTTTAGTGGCTCGGGTTATTTTATTAGAACGCGTTATTTGCTTTCCGTTGCTTTCTGAATACAGACACCAACCCATCCCTGCACTTCACACCCCCTGCACAGCCTGGAACATAACATTTATTTCCATGATCTGCCATTTTCGCTGTTTTCCTCGCTTGTTTCTTCACAATACCTGCAGAACTTCCGATGATTCGGCTTTGCAGGTTCGGCTGGTGGCTGGCCTAGAACATGGGCGGGTATATGCAAATTTTGGGGGTGTAACTATTAGAGATCCCGACTGTAACAGTCGATGTTATGTTGTGATTCGCCTATTTTTCAATGGTCTTTTGCATTCACGAGATTTACATAAAAAGGAGGAAACAATGGTGTTTGAGGCTCACGGTATGTCATTTCCATGTACAGAACTCTTATTATTCAACTATGCCAAGGTAAATACAGTTTTCCATTCTATGGCACCAAATCTTTCTTTCTTTCTTTCTTTCTTTCTTTCTTTCTTTCTTTGTATCGATCCTGATCTCGTCCTTTCTCTCTCACACACTTAAAACTCTGTCAGCTGTTTTTGCTGCTCACTGCATTATTCATTATTGTGCTTTTTTGTGCTTTTGCATATCCACTGGCCCTATGCATCCTTAATGCGAATGTGAGTGTATGTGTGAGTGTGTGCAGGCTTTTTGCATATGTAAGAAACTCATACTTTAGATTATATGCAGTAGTAGAGCGGGTTGTTTGAGAGTATAGGTTGTTTGATTGGTGTATGAACATGTTGAGTGCTGAATCTATAGTTGGAAACAGGGTTGTTTTGCAGGTTTGTATGTTCTGTATAGTATGTTCTGACTATCAGTACATACGTGTGATGATGCTGGTTTCACCTACTTTTGCAAACTTTTCCTTTGCTGCTGTAACCAATCAGTGTATAGCAAGGCCTTTTAACCTATATCCACTACAAGCATCATTCATTAGAACAAAGTGCAAAGCTTTTTACATGAATGCAGGGTTTACCACAGAATTCTCTTTTGTTAGTGGAGCCCCGCCCACCCTTCATTCTACATATGTGTGTGTGTGTTAACATATTAGAAATTAATACTTTTATCCAGCAAGGAAACATTAAATCGATTAACAGTAAAGACATTTGTAATGTTAGATTTCGAACTTTTGAACTTTCTATTCATCAAAGAAGCCTGAAAAAAATATATCACAGCACAATTTTGAAAATCTATATATTGATACAATCATAAAATTAGTGAAATATGCAGACTGTGCTGGAGTTTCTGTTGGATTTAGTGCAAAATTATATTATTTACATATTACTATGACTGGGTTAATAAAAGTGTAGGCCTATTAAATTGACACCTTACCTTTGGTCGTCAGCAAACATGATGATTATGAAGGAAGATGTTCAGATGACAGAAGCAGTGCTGCCTAATTTTTATTCACAAAGATCCGGCTCATAAGAGTCACTGATTCGCGAATCAGACTACACTAATCCCGTTGTCTAATTTTGATTTACTAAAAAGAGTTGTCTCATGAGAGTCATTGATTCGCAAACCAGACGTCACTAATTGCGTTGTCTAATTTTGATTCACTAAAAAGAGTCATCTCATGAGAGTCACTGATTCGCAAATCATACAACACTAATCACATTGTCTAATTTTTATTCACAAAGATCCGGCTCATAAGAGTCATTGATTCGCAAATCAGATGACACTAATTGTGTTGTCTAATTTTGATTCACTAAAAAGAGCCGTCTCATAAGAGTAATTGATTCACAGATCAGACAGCACTAATTGCGTTGTCTAATTTTTATTCACTAAAAAGAGCCGTCTCATAAGAGTCATTGATTCACAAATCAGACAGCACTAAATGCGTTGTCTTATTTTGATTCACTAAAAAAAGCCGTCTTCGAGTAATTGTTTCGCGAATCAGATGGCGCTAATCGCATTTTCTAAGTTTGATTGACTAAAAAGAGCCATCTCATAAGACTCATTGATTCACGAATCAGACTACACTAATCACATTATGCAATTTAGATTCACTGAAAAGAACCATCTCATTCAATCTTTAACGAATCAGACTACACTAATCGCCTTGCCTAATTTTGATTCACTGAAAAGAGTCGGCTCATAAAAGCCATTCGTTCGAGAATCATATTGGTAGCAGTTGATTCACAGAAAAGAGCCAGTTTACAAGAGACATTTGTTTGTGAATCTGAATACACTTGCCACATTGAGCTTGTTTTTGTGTGCATCCCGCGAAAGATATTTCTTGCCATTATTTTAAAGAACATGGTTACAGTGCAGTCAATACAGACTGCAAACCCACCTTTCACAACAGATTATATTTAAACACATTGCAGAAAACAAGTTTAGCTTGTCTGTTTCTATTTTGAGTTGTGGTGTTTGTTATTGTTAAATGTTCCCTTTTAACTATTGTTGTTCTCTCTGTTGCTGTAATTCTTAATTTTTGCTATGTACTCAAATTTGTTGAACCATATTGTAAGTTGAAGGCTATAATGAAGCATCTAAAAAAGGATGCGAGTTTAGCAGGTGTATCAGGATCTAAGTTTATCAGGGTTTCACTTATCGTTTCTTGAGTAGGCTGTAAGTGTTTGTGAGAGAGTGTGCAGATGTCCAGTCATGGTCTCTGATGTGAAGGCTGTGCATTTGAATGTGTGTGTGTGTGTGTGTATGTAGGGAAGACAACTTTTCACTTTGGTCTCTGAAGTGTGTATATGTGTGTGAGAGATGTCCAGTTCATCGCTCATGGTCTATGAAGTGTGTATGTGTTAGTGGAGTTTCCACCCCTGGTCTCTGATGTCTGTGTGAGTGTTTGAGCGCATATGTTGCTCATGTGGTCTCTGATGTGTATGTGACTTGTAGGACCGATCACCCGTAGCCTCTGATATGTGTGCTACATCCTCTGTGACATGTCTGCGAGCAGCTCAACATGTGGCGGAAGCATCTGGATATCCTCCATAACGTGCTTGATAAATTCTGAAAGGTCATTTTAAAGAGGACGGCACAGCTCTGGGGCTCATTTCGTAGGGCTTAACAACTGTGCATCACAGATTCATCAAAAGAGGCATTGCTAGGGAAAATGAGCCTTATTGTTTGTTTGTGGTGTTGCGTGGCTGCTGGCGGTCTGTTGAAGCATGTTGTTGTGTCCCTCCACTGACCTGAGACACATTTTGATAGTTATTTGTGATGCTAGTGCTCATTTGGGCTGAGTGATTTATGCGGTCTTACCATGTAACCTCAGTGATGCTGACTTGTGTGAATGTTTGTGAAAGCATGTCAGGATTAAAGTGGAATTATGTGTGTGTGTTATCTATTGAAGTGTGTGTGTATGTTTGTGTTATCGAATGCCTTTAAGAGATCTTTAGAGTAATGTTCATTATAAATGGTCCTGAACAGAATGGCTACTTAGCATAAATAATGCAGAGTAATGGATCACTAAAAAACTGATTAGTCAGGCGACAGGCCACAAATTATACGCGCACTTTGCACATCTTAACCCCTGATGACTTTTCTTCTCTAACCACACAGGAAAACTCCAGAGGCCTGTGTGTGGAGCAACCACACGTGGGATATAGTACATTTTATAAGTCATAATTATGGATTTTTTCAAGTGGTTTATAGGAAAAAAATGTTTTTAATTACTCAAAGCAAGTTTTGTCTCACTTGATTTACTCGTTTAATTTCAAGGAGAGCTAGAATGTTATTTTTTCCTTTGCTCTGGCTGTTATTGTTCTCTTGTGTTTCCATTTGTAGAGACAAATATTGCCGTACTATTGCAATGGCCCTTGTATAAGAGTGCTGTCAATACGGCTAGATGTGCCAAAGTGGTCATATCTTTAAATAATATTCTATTACAGTAAACAAACTGTAGTATGTTTTTCGATAAACAGTGTTTGTAAATGTAAAGATATATTGATTTCAAATGTTCTCTAAAGTGCTTTATCTTTGTTCAAGATGAACTCTGTTCCAAGAGTCAGTAAGCAGTTTCTAGTGCCTTTTAAGGTAGCATCTCAACTAAAAAGAAATTTTTCACGAGCTTTTTTTTTTTTCTTCTCCAAGAAGAAAACATGCAATCCCGCTATAGAATTTGGTTGAAATGAGGTATCTTAGAAGGCAATAAGACATCACAGATGTGGAACAGCTTTTATATTTGCGATTCCTTAAAATATGGTGTTGGTTGGCAGCTTTCTAGGTTTTGGAACAGCAAAAGCTATGTTTTCCAGCATATAGACAGAATGCATACCTATGAGCTGAGCTGCTCGCTAACCATCTGAAGCATATTGCACACCAAAATGGCAAGAGCTTTGTAAAAACATCAAGCTCCAAACTGACTGGCTTTGTGCAATTCCTAGGAGCCAGTTTTTAATTCCACTGGAAAACAAAGCTTTCAGGCAATTACAGTGAGCATGTCAGAGTCACTATTGTCAAAGTCTGCAAGGTCTGTGATGTTGAATCTTTAAAAATATTTCAAGTTTTATTTTAGACAATTGGTAACAAATCAATTTTAAGATATCTATGATCACAGTACTATATTCACTTTTGCTGGCAGTCAAAATTAGGGTTTGCCTGTAATGCTATATGAAAAAGAATTGTGAAATTGTCTGAGCTCTCGTAGCTCAAACAATAAGGCATGGTGCTCGCAACGGCAATATCATGGGTTGATTCCCAGGGAATACATGAAACAATAATCTATCTCTTGAATGCACTGTCATGCACTGCCAAATGCATAAATGTAAGTTTAAAGATCATGGGAGAATAGCTGACATGTAATATACACAGTAGTAGGACACAAATGTGTTTGATTTAAGTATGTAACTTTTTTCCAATAGACTAATGCACAAAAAGCGGTCATGTGGTCATTAGCATTTTTTTTTGCCACAATCCCCCTGCTGATCGTTTAATAGACTGGTGTTAAAGATGAAAAGATAATGAGAAAAGATAAACAAATTCATATGTTTGAATGTGACGGCTGACTTAATGTCAAATTAGTTGAGAGTAAGATAATAATGTAGTTCTAGTCCCATATTTGCAAAGATTCTCACAACCACTGATTCCCTTTAGTCCTTTCCAATCAAAGCCGTCGTATGCGAAAACCCCAAAAAACGAATCTAGAGACAGCGGCTCTGCTCTGAGGTACGTAATGAATTTGAATTGGCTCTCCTGGCCCAGCACCAGTGTGGCTGTCTTGTTTCAATGTAGACTTGGATAAAGATCAATGTAATGAGTATATGGCTGTTTTGGGTTTTTATAGACATGGCATGAGATCAGTAGGTGTGCTTGAGATTGTGTGTGGTTCTGGATGTGAAGTACACCCAAAAACAGAAGGAGAGAGGGGGAAATGAAAGTCACCCTTGTCTTGGCTTCGTTTACATGCCGGAACCCCCGAGTGAGACGCGTAAAGTCATAGAAAGGACATTATTTCCTGTCTACAATCTCTAGAACCCTTCACAGACTCCTGGGAAATGTAGTTTCCCAAAGCTTGAAACGTTCTCACTTGTACTAGAGCTTATCTGTGAGTTAGAAAGTGATACAATTGAGAGTCTACTCCAAAAAACTGAAGTGGGTGCTGAGGGTGTGTTTTCTCTCTTTTTGCTGTCTATGTGAACCTTTTTTGCACTCTAGAAAGCCATCTTGTGTCAAGGGGTTTGTGCAGAGCTTGTGTACAAGCAAGAGAAGCTTGACCTATTAGATTAAGGTTAAGTGTTGGGACTTCTGTGAGTTCAAAATGGTTGTATCTAGAGATGTAAGAGTGATCTGATTGCATTAAATGCGCATTCGGCTCCATCTTCTCATGTTTCCTGTGTTAAAAGCTAGGCTAGATACAGATCTCCTGTCATTAATCAGGACATGAGCGTTTTTCAGGAATTTTCAGCAATGAATATTCATGAGATGATGCAACAAGCTCACTAATATTGCCTTAATTTGAATATTAAAACAATGCAATTTTAGCACTGAAAATCCAGGGTTGTGAAACTGTACTGAGAATGCCTTTTAAATTCCAGTTCAGATCCTAAATTTAAATTGATGGACCAAACAGGATTCAGAATTGTAATTTAAATTTGAATGTAAGGAAGAAGAATTAAAATAAATTGAACTTCATATACATGTATCTGTCATTTTTAACTAGACAAGCAGCATTTGTTATTTGAATGCTAGCTTAAAACTTAAAAAATAGTCTGGAAGTCTCAATGTTCTATAGGCCATGAATGGATGGATGGATAGATATGTTTGAAATGTCACGTGTAGTTCATTATATTTAATAAATTAACTTCTGTAGACTAAGGTGAAAGAATACATCATTGTCCAGAATGCAGTACCTCAATAACTCAGTAAAGTCCTCTTTTTGTGATTCTCAATTTTAATCTCAATTTCAAATCACATTCCTGTTCAATGTGGTCAGTTCAGTTCATATGACATGAATTGAAAGGGAACCTATTTATTATGCAGTTTTGGCCAGAAGCCCTGTTGAAAAAACCAGCATATGCTGGTTAGGTATGTTTTGAAGCATGGCTACTGGTTTGAGCTGGTTTAAGCTGGTTTAAGCTGGTCCTAAGCTGGTCATGTGCTGGTTTAAGCTTGTCCTTAACTGGTCACGTGCTGGTCCTAAGCTGGTCCTAAGCAACTAGCTCCTGCTCAGGACCAGCTTAGGACCAGCACACGACCAGCTTAAACCAGTTTAAACCAGCAGCTCATACCTAACCAGCATATGCTGTTTTTTTTCAACATTGTCTAAAGAAAAGTTTGCATTTGATGCAAATGTTCAGTGTAAAAGTTGTAAGCATGCGTTATGAAGAGGGGTGAATGTTCTTTGTACATTGTATGCACAGTCTGTGGATAATTCCTTTTTGCTAATTTGTTATCTTCCATCTAAACTCTAAATAACTCTAGACTGATGCTGCCGAGCCCTAGATTCATCAGCATACAATATGTTTACTCTGACACGACGCTGAGATCCAAAGCTTTTAAAACAGATGCTATCTGCAGAACAGGGCTGTAGGATGAGAGCTGATTTCTTCGCAATAGAGTGATGCCAAACCATGAATTGCCCTGTGGCGTACTTGTTTTGCAAAATGCACTATCCTGTCCTCAGCCACCAATTCATTGCTTGGGAAAACACAAATCTGAGAGTAGGGAAAAAAACAACACATATTCATTCCAAACATTCCGTAAAATTACATCACATTTCCTTTCTGACTGCTGTTGCCAAATGGGAATGATTGTTATGGATTTAATTCAACAGAGATTCACAGTGGCCTTAAATGGATTGATATTTTCTCTGATTTACTATTATAATCAGAAATCTAAAAGTAGGGATGAAATGATGGAGAAATTAGTTCATGCACTTTGTTACAAAACATTGAAAGTCGTTGTTGGTTATTTAAAATATCTGATGGATAAACTGACTGTTTAATCATGCTATCAATTGTGATAAAACTTTCCGGTTTTATGGATAGGGTTTCAACAGTTGATCTATGACTTGTACGGACCAGGCCTCACAGTTTGGCATGCATGTGATACATGGATTAGTTGCAAAGTTTAACCATCATAGACTGATGCATGTGTTTCCAAGTCTTGCCAGTTTAATTCAAGTGATTTTAAACCTTTCAAGTGCAAGACAAGGAGAAAGAGATACTCAATACTGTACTCATGCACATTTCAGAAAGTGCACAGAATTGAGTTCACTTGGGCACCTCCTTGCACTTGGGACACACAAATGTACAAACGCGCACAGAATTGTCTCAAAATACCCGGTTATGTCTTAAATGAAGTGAATGTAAACAAAGAAATTGGATGTGTATCATTATACCGGATCCATGCATTCAGTCTTAGGGTGTGTTCACACTTGTAGTTCGGTTCATTTGGTCCGGACCAAAAAGGAAAATGATACATTTGGTCCTGGACCGCTTAGCGTTCACACTGGCATTTTTGACAGCAAACCTAAAGACACTGAACCTAAAGGGATAGTGATACTTTCACAACCTGATTGGTCGGCTTGAATGACGTATATTTCGTGACGGAACTTACCGAACACCCCAAACAAAAGGTGAGTTTGACTTAAAGCAGCGCTGCGAGTGTATGATATCAAAACACCCATTAACCAATCGGTCTGCTCAGCGCCGCTTTAAGTCGAACACACCTAATGCTGTCTGCTGGACTAAGTGCGCTCATTGTTGCGTGTACATATAATTTTATTTTCACCAACTGCAAACTCACAAGGAGCTCATTAAAGGCCCTTTACCTCATCGTTGCTCCATGTTTGACCTCTGCTCATTTTGTTTTGGTTACACCGCTCATTCCGTGTCATCAAATCATGTCGCATAGCGTCGCATCTTGTCATTATTTCCTGGTTTTGGTTTGTTTAGAAGTATTTGGTCCGTGTTGCGTTTATATTTCATTCGAACCGCACCAGAGTTCGTTTGGAAGCGGACCGAGATCTTTTTAGCTGTCTCGGTCCGCTTGTTTGGTGCGCACCAGGGTTTGGAAGGCAGCATTCACACTTACTCACACGAACCGCACTAACAGAGCAATCGCACCAGAGTTCGTTTTAATCAAAACAAACATGACAATGGCCTGCATGAAGTGCATGAAGTGACCAGGTGTAAACAGGCCCAAAGTGACAGCAGCCTAAAAATACCTGCTGCTGTCTGTCATTTATGTTTATCAAACAACAAAACAGCTTCAACAAAAATTAATATACCGGTACATTTAATTTATACCGTGAACATTATGCAGTGTTATTTTACACTTAATTATTACATTTCTAAACCTGAATACAACTGTTAGACCATATTTCATTTTTTACTTTGTTCTATTTATCTATGCTTGTAATTTGTGTATTTGTTCTTATTTTATGTTCACTTGTCATTAATAATGTTTAAACTTTATTAGCTAGGTCTAGTAGCTTTTGCTGTGGTATCGACAAAGTTCTTAAAGTGTTACGTTGTTAAGTAATAAATGGAAAGCAAAGTTACATTGTTCCCCCCACCTCAATTTTTTTTTTTTAACTGATGTGAAAATGATCCAATTTGTGACTCAAAACCCATAATATAATCCGAACCATGAGTTTTGTGCTGAACCCCTATTTATGGACATGGACATTTTTGATACTGTCATGGTTACATATGATTACTATTTTTGTTGGACTTATGGACATTTGTATTACTGATAGAATTTTAATTCTACACATTTTTCTTTTTCTTTTTTTGGGGATTTTTTATTTATTTGCGAAGCAAGTATTTTTATTAACAAATCCTTGAATAAAATGTTGAAATATTAATGCCAGAAGCTACAGTTATTATTTATTTGTAAGTTAACCATATTGTTAATGGCTTACAGTATATGTAAAATAACCATTAGATTAATTAACTAATTGGATAAACTGTATATTAATTGAAAAATAATTGCTCATTGCAGCCTTATCTAAAAGTGAATCAAGAGGCAGAGAGCTGTCCAATCATAAAGAGATCACATTTACAGTTTTCCTTATGTGCCAAATCAATTAAAAGAAAGTGTTGTAGCAGCACCACTATCAGCAATAACAGCTAATCAAATGCCAAAAACAAGGTAGAGCGTATCCGTGGCTCTGATGACATCATAACATTCCCAGCTAAACATCACAGTGCTGTACTCAAAGCAGTTTGGCCCACTTTACGCGGGTATTTTTATCCAGCCGACATCGCCCGTGATATATTTTTCATGAATAAAAACATGGACTTGGTTCTCTCCTGCCTGCGCCATAGCGTAATTGTGCAGCAAGCTAAAGGGACCATGTACCGGGCTTCAAAGGTTCTGCGGGACCGAGCTTGGGTCCACAGGAATGAGAGCTGTGTCCACTCGAACGGAGGAAAGCATTTCCAATTAGCCGGTTGGCAGTTGGATCACACTTCCTGCTTTCAGGAGTGCCCTGGGGCTGTGTTTACCACTGCAAAGCTCCCTGGGAAATGCGATCCGTTTGAAAGTGCTGGCGTGTTTGCTTCCTTACCTCAGCGTAACATGCGGCTGTGGCTTGATTGAGCGGCTTGGCTCCTCCAGATGTGGCCAATAATGATGAGAGATTAAGCAATGGGCGGTAATGCTGGCCAATCATTAATGTGGATGAGATTTAGAGGCGGGAGAGCTGTGTGTAAGTGCCAGTGGCTCACTTAACTCAGAGGACAGATTTGTTGCTGGCACCTTTTCTAATGCTGCTGATTCTTTCTCGCACTCTCCCGCTCTCTTTCTCTCGCTCTCTCACACACCCTCTGGCTATTTGTTGTACATTTCCTCTCTCTCTCTCTTTTTGTTGCCAGCATCTTTCTGCTGAAATGTAACTCTGTGGAGCAGAAGGCCTGGGAAGCAACCAAGAGCGAGAGGGAGAAAGGAAGAGACCGTAGTGTTAAGAAGAAGCAGGGAACCCTGTCAGTTCCACAGAGCGTCTTATCTTATGAATCATGTTTTCAGGAAATGCTTACCAGCTTCTCTGACAGTAAGATGCATCACAGGCTCTTAAGCAGAGGTCATTCTCCTCTGGGAAATGATCCACAATCATTGATAATACGATCTGTCGACAAACCACAGATGAGCTTGTAAATTTGTTTATGCCCCCTATGATCCTGTGGCCCGCTGTTCTACTGCGATGACTATGATTAGTGAAGCTATCATTAGCAAAAGGGATCTACTGAGTGTTTGCTGTAACGCTCGAAAACAATCAGCCTATTCTCTGCTGCTTCCGTTTTAATAATGCAACGCTTTTCATCGCTTTAATGAGCACTTCATGTCCTGCTCCTTTTTAAAGTGGAACTTTTTTTTCAAAGAGTAGGTGAGGATCTTTTCTCTGCTGTTATTTCACTGTTTGTGGGGAAAGGTATACCTGTGCACAGAGGAGGTCATGCCCTCTTCTCCATTACCAAGCCATGCTTCTGTTTCTCTCCAATTATCTCCTATTTAGAGAAGCTATTAAAGTTCCTTGGATGATTTCTGAGCATGTATTTAGTAGATTAACCTTTGCTTTTGATATGTGTTCCTACAACATTTTAAAAACAATGTTGGTTTTGTTTTACCCAGTACTTGTTGAGTGCAGTGCTGATATTTTGGTTTATTTAACTGTTTCTACAACTTCTAAAAGTTCTGCAGGTAACAACAGTATGAAAATCAGGCTGGGATGTACCTAAAATTCCAAACTTTGACGATAATTGATACCTATATCTTGATATTTTTGCATTTGCTTTAGGTTAATTGAAAAGGTGATTTCCTACAACACCATTTAAAAATAAAAAGCATGATTTGGATAGAACAGGTATTGTTTCTAAGCACATTTAAAATGTTTAGTGCAAAAACATACATATTAAAAATGAGACCTACTGACCACTTCTTTTTTTTTAAATGAACACATGTAAATGTAACAATATAAAAAATGAGTGTAAAATGGGTACAGAAAGTACATTCTGACAGCTTCTTTAGAGCAATGCAATTCACATACTACATTTTACACTGTGCAGCTGGGGTAAAGTATGCAAGTGTTTCACAAGTTTTTATCTAAGAACACAAGTCTATCAACGGTTTCTGGTTTAAGAGATGCTCTGTGGCATGACAGTATGTTCACAGAGGCACTAAAAACTATTTCAGATGGGGAAGTAGTTGCTGGAACACATAAGCAGTGCACTTCTTGGCTACTTTGCAGGAGGAGTGAAATTGCTTATTGGTGCCTTCTGTGGCAATTTAATCTTAATTTTCAACAATACTCAATATTCACACTATATCCTGTGATTTTTATATTGACAACATCTCTAAAATTGGATAAATCACCCATCCCTAGCATGAAATATACTATTGTTATTTATATTTTAAAAATTCATTTGAAGTTTGCTTCAAACTATTTCGAAATAGAAAACACTACTCTTTCGAAAGTTTTGAAGTCATTAAGATTTTGTTGTTGTTGTTTTTGTCTTATTTTTACCAAGGCTGTATTTATTTGATCAAAATACAGCCATAAGCATTAAAATTGTCACATGTTGTTAATTATTATTTAATTTTTTTAAAGTTGAAAATATATTTGAATATATTTTAAAATTTAATTTATTTCTGTAATGGCATAATCAGTCTGATTTGGTACTTAAGAAATCTATCTTCTCATTGTTATTATTAGTTGAAAATGGTTGTCCTGCTTAGTGAAATGTGGAAAGTGGAGGTATGTCTTTGATGATTCTTGAAAGAACAGAAAGTTTGAAAAATAGTGCTTGCTTGAAAAAAAATATTTGTAACATTATAAACCTCTTTACTGCCATTTTTGATCAATTTAACACATCCTTGCTGAATAAAAGCATTGATTTCTTGAAAATTGTTTTTGCTAACCTAACCTAATATAATAATATATTACATTCTGTTAATACATTTAAATTTGTATTTTACATTCTACAAATAATAATTATTTTCCACAGATAACTAATGAATCAGTCC
Organism: Onychostoma macrolepis; assembly: GCF_012432095.1. NCBI lineage: Eukaryota > Metazoa > Chordata > Actinopteri > Cypriniformes > Cyprinidae > Onychostoma > Onychostoma macrolepis. The sequence goes on along the minus strand of NC_081156.1, from coordinate 28,064,610 downwards.
AAGATGCATTGATGATGTGGTTAGAAACTTTATTTTATATTTTTCTTATTATATTTATATTGGATTAAATCATTTAAAAAAAATCATTTTTAATGTTTGATAATGTTGAATAAATGAGTTGTAAGTTATTATAAAGTGCTCTGAACATCATCTTAATTAAACTGTCACAAGCAGTTTCACCTCTTGCTCAAGGTGTACTTTCAGTCTTAAGAATTGGCAGCCGGTGCGACATCGCTTTTGAAGATTTTTTCTGTCTGTCTCTCTGATAGTATCGGCTTTGCTCAGTCTTTAACTGATTGCGTCAGCCACTCTCAATCTATCCCAAGTCTAAATCAATGAAACTTTTCACCTAAGACCAAGGACACAGGAAAAATACCCAAACAATGAAATAACTGCAAACAGTCAGCCTGTAAAAACAGTTATTTTCAACAATGCCTCTGTAGTGTCTATCTATCTATCTATCTATCTATCTATCTATCTATCTATCTATCTATCTATCTATCTATCTATCTATCTATCTATCTATCTATCTATCTATCTATCTATCTATCTATCTATCTATCTATCTATCATGTGTATGTATAGATAGATAGATAGATAAATAGATGATGCATGTTCTGTACCAGGGAAGTATGCATATTTGTATTTGGCCACAGAGATTGATTGCACCAATCACAGACTGAGCCAAACATTTCATTTTGCTTCGTTCCGAGCAGAAGTAGCATTTTTGCATTCCAGCTTTCGGTGGCCTCCTTTCCAAATTGGAAGTGTTTAGAACGAAATAAAAGTATGGTTAATAACGTTCATAGTATGAAGAATTGAAACGGTTGGTTTTGTTCCCGTTTCCTATTACATTCTGCAAAAAGAAAAAAAAAATCAGTTCAATTTCGGTTCCAACATAGCCAACCAGCTGCTCTCAGAAACTCTCAGACAATTCCAACAGCAAATTAACCACATCCCGAAACGCTCGCTTCTGATTCCACTGATCTCCTAGCTGTAGCCAGTCACTTTCCTCAGCCCTTCCTGTGATCTAACAGGATGGCAGAGCTCTTGCGAAGTGCTGTGTGTTTGATTAAACTGTCTATAAGTGGGGAGAGGCGAGATCAGGTGGGATCAGCATGAGTCTGTTGAATAGCAGCTATCGGCCAGAGAGAGCCACGCGTGTGTGCGTTTTTATAATGATGAATGTTGTTAACCTTTAGCCCGGTTTGGTTCGTTCTCCGTCTCACTTCTGGTTTTAGATTGTTCAGATCCAATTATCGAACATGAGTTCTTTCAAGTGTGTGTTTGAGAGAAAGTGTGTATAAAAGAGAGAGTAGTCTGTCTGCGGGTTAAAAGTATCAGCTGTGTGTGTGCGCATATGTGTTTGAGATATATGTGTGTATGTGCCCTCCTCAGATGTTCACACGCAACGTGCTTGTGATGAAAGCAGCACATTGTGGAGTCACCCATCAGTTTGGCTGAGGATGAAAGAGCCGTGTTGTTTTATTCAGCAGTTTCACTCTGAAAGCTCCGCTGTGTGGCTCGTCTCAGCTGCTCTACATTGCGGTTTTATTCACCAGGTTTGTCAGCGCTGAGAAGTGCGCTGTGTGGTTTAATTCACCGCAGAGTTGTAAGTGCCAACCATGGCTTTTTCTGCCTTGTGATTAAATCTGCATTCGTCGCATGATACGAGCTAGAAAATACAAACAGTACAAACCTGTCAATGAACCTGTGTTCGTGTATATGTGTGCGTGTGTGTGTCTGATTCAGCCGCGTCTCTGTGGGCTGAGACAAAAGAGCGGTAATAAGCGTTTCTAATCTGAGGAGTGAATGAATGATACACAAAAAGGGACCACAGACAGACCGAATAAACAGGCTGGAGAGAAAGAGAGAGGAAATAAGGCAAGCAGAGGTGGCAGTAGAGCGAACAAGGGATGGAAGAGAGAAAGATGAATGGGAACCAAGAAAGTGGAAAGAAGGAAGAAGGAGGGGATAGACAAGAGCGATGAAGGGTTTTCACGCTGTGTCATATCGTATCATACAGCATAATCACACACACACACACACACACACACATTCACACTCTTCTTTCTAGCACCGCTTTAAACCAATCACATGACATACGCTTGGATGGTTCACATTACATTCCTTTAATGTTTGGGCACCATACCAACGATTACTGGAAGTGCACACACACACACAAAATCTCTCTAGCTCTCTCTCTCACCCAAGCAGGTGAGAGATCTATTTATATACTTGTTAGAATTAATTAGCTAGCTCTGAATGAAGTACACTCTGTCAGTAAGTTACTTGTCATGAAGTACTTCACATGCATGACACATGTTTGCCACAGGCACTATAAAAGTGTGTTACTGTGTTTCTGAACTTTAACACAATTCACATGTCACATGCTTCATCTGTATATTTGTGCATGAAATTGCTGAATTGACCGTGGCAAATGCTTATTTGCTTGTGAATGATGCACTTGCAGTAATGGCTCAGTGAATATTGAAAATCACATACAGTACATAATGTAGGTTCAGTATGTCACATTCCATCTTATTTTCAGGATGGCATACTACACTACCAGTCTTACCATTTCTTTTAGTATGCAGTATGTATATTGTGCACAGTATGCAAATTGCATTGAATATCTGATCTGCTTTGTAAAAAAATATTAAACAAAGATCATTGTTGTATAAAAGAGTGTTATATAACAAACTACTATTTTAGTTTTTCTACTTCTAAATTTCACATTTAATTCAATGTGTTACGTGCCAGTTCTTCGTAATTGTGTATGAAATTTACTAGCAATTTCTGAGTGGAAATTGGTTCTTCACCCAACTTTTTTCTGGGTACTACATTTTGCCAGTTTACAACAGAGCACAGAATACTGTACTGTACTCTACATGTACAACTTTAAAAATGTAAGACCACTGTCAAATATTTAGGAACATGAAGTTATTTTTAGAGACGCTGGTAATGGTAACTTTAAAGGGATAGTTCATCCAAAAATTAAAATTCTGTCATTAGTTACTCACCACCTTGTCGTTCCAAATCCGTAAGACCTTTGTTCATCTCCAGAACACAAATTCAGATATTTTTGATGAAATCTGAGAGCTTTCTGACCCTGCATAGACAAGGTCCAGAAATGTAGCAAGGACCTGGTTAAAATAGTCCATGCGACATCAGTGGTTCAACCATAATTTTATGAAGCTATGAGAACACTTTTTGTGTGCAAAGGGAAAAAAATCATGACTTTATTTAACAATTTCTTCTCTTCCATGTCAGTTTCTGCCTTGCACTGACGAAAAAGTACCACGAGAAGAATTGCTGAATAAAGACATTATTTTTTTGCACACAAAAAGTATACTCGTATAGCTTCATAAAATTACGATTGAACCACTGATGTCACATGGACTGTTTTAACGATGTCCTTGCTACGTTTCTGGACCTTGAACGTGGGTAAGTTCCGTTACAGTCTATGCAGGGTCAGAAAGCTCTCAGATTTCATCAGTAATATCTTAATTTGTGTTCCAGAGAAGAAAGAAAGTTTTATGTGTTTGGAATGACATGAGGGTGAGTAATTAATGACAGAATTTTCATTTTTGGGTGAACTATCCCTTTATGTGCCACAATATAACATGCATATCAGACTTTAAATAAAGATTATTAAATTGCAGCCTTCGCGATTTTTACTTCCATTCAGAGCTCGCCAAATGTTAATTTTGAAATCTGCATGCAGCTATTCATTAAATTTGATTGGGTCAGTCACTAACGCCTAACATTTTATAATGTTGCACACAGTAATTTTCAGTTGCTAGTGCAACTAAATGGTCACACTGTAGAGCCTTGCTGTATCCCATTATGTAATTCACTTGATTTGACCTTTATTTATGAATAAACCAGCTGAATTTTAAACATCTTTTCTTTTCTTTTTAATGCAAAAATTTTTGAATGTTTTATGCAATATAGCTGTTTCCTTTTAATGATATTGGGCAGATATTCATATAATAAGGTCATGTGACAGCCATGTATCTTAGGACTGTTTTTTTTGCATGGTTCATCTACTATTTAAAAAGATTTGTATGCACTATACAGTACTCAGTATGCAGAATTCGACCCTTGTCTGTCGTTATCTGTCATAGGGAGGGACTTGTGCTCATTAGCGTCATCAAGATAACTAAACAACTAAGCTCTTTACCAGGGTTTTAATGTAAACTCTTTTCCTTGGATTAATTTCAAACTTCACCTTGAGTGCTGCTAGCAGTCAAGCCGTATTGAATAAGAGTCAGCAGCACTGTTGGATGGAAAAATGAGTCAAATGCACAAAGAGATGTCTGGCTGTTCCTTCCAACCTAACTTTTTTTCAACCATAGCTATTCAAAGAATATCTCCATCTTTTTACCATATTTGTGTCTTTCGTGTTCTCTTTATCTGCATGGTTTTGGATTAAACTGATCATGAAAATGTTGAATTTATTGCTGAACATGACATGTCTTCATTCTGTCTCAAGTCAGTGTAAATGTGATTCCTGACTCTCCTCTTCAGGGCTCTGCATGTTTCCATTTCAGTAACTATGACACACACATTTTGTCTCCGCTGCTTTTCATTTTGCTCAGTCAAGTGTACCTCTCATTACTCTAAACCAGATCAGGGGATTAATTTATAATATTCTGCTTAACATCATCATGGGATTCATATTTTTATTATATTAAACCCGATCAGGGGATTAATTATAACAATGATTTTAAACAGAATTGCTGGATTATTGTAAACCTAGTCATGATTGAAGTGTTCATTTCCTTTGTTATGTGAAACCTGATAATAATATTATTTTTTAATGGTGATTCTTGAAATGGAAAAGCTGGGTACATCTGTCTTCATGGTCAATGTGTAATTTAGATGGAAAGTTTTGTAGTTTCAGGGTTTAATTTAATACTTTTGGACTCAATACTCTCTAAGGAAGATGTTTTGAAGAGACCTCCACCCACACTTTAGTTCAGTCTGCATGATTTTCTTGAACACCAGCAGTAAAGAAACTGATCATCTTATGTTGTTGTGATTATTTCATATCCAGAACTTGTAACGCATGCCCTTAGAAATGCACACATGCATATTCATGATGGCTGAGCACACTATACTAAGAATATCATAGATGCCTCTGTGCCTCTGCAGGGTACACTGAATATTGCCTATTATATTTTTAAAAGACTATGTGCAACAATGCACATTATGCAACAATAATCATTTTAAACACTGCAATATTGTTTCTACTGTTGCAAGCAACATGACCTTGCTGCCTTTGTTATACAACCTCTTTATGCTTATATTTAATTCTGTGAGTGGCAGTATCTTGAAATTAAAAATGGCTATTTTACATTTTAATTGAATTTTGCGTAAATTAAGAACGTCCTACAAAATAAGTAAACATGATTGAAACTTTTAACTGTAAAGCAGCAGTACAGCTGCCATATTGAGTGTTACGTTTACTCCTTTCCATTTTTATGTGACTGGACTTTATTACTGTATAATTTGACAAATATAGTAGCAGAGAGTGTCATTCTATGAACAATACTGCTACTTTGGTACCAAGTCGATACTTGCATTTTAAAAATGTAACAACACCATATTCTGTTGTATCGGCAGTATTGATAATTCTGAGTACCAGAACAATTCGGTAGCCACTAATAGGTGGCTGCTTTCAAATGCTTCAGTGCGCATTTGTGCTAGTGCCTTATGTCAAAGATTTCTGTTAACAATGTGTTTTTGCAGTGTTGAGCTTGACAGCCAAATACAAACATGTCTGTTGAGCATGTCAGTGCATGGCCAACCAGAGTCATTTAAGTTAAGCTCATGAGCTCTGCTCGCTCACAAATCATTTTGTAAACACAATGTAGTTGAGAGTTTCATTCCGCAGTGTAAACAATTTTTTTTTTGAATAAAAAAAGTATTTTTCATGCTGCTAAGTACACACTGCAAAGTTTGCGGAGTGACAACTGCATTAAAATCTGAATTGGAGATAACCATAGCAACAGAAAGGACAAAACTTGTTGTGTCTAAAGAGATCTGTGCGTTAAGTCATGCTGTGTGTGTGTCCAGTAGTTATTTATGTTTTCTGATTGTTTAATTTTATCAATAGATTTTTATTTGATCATTTTAATGCAGTGTGTCATTAATTGAACAATATCTGAAGCCTAAAAAAACGGAGTGTCTATTTACACTAAATGCAAATAGCCCGCCTTGTTGGGAGTAGCTATTTAGACTAACTCCACCCACCAATGTGTTATTGGGATAGTCAACATTACAAAAGACTGTCAACTATCGTCAGCTCCAGTGGTGCAGATGGTTAAATGTATGACATACTCATTTTGACGCGATCGACCCGGGTTCGAATCCACCTTTTGGCAAACTTTATTTCTCCCTTTTCAAATTTCAAATCACATTAGAAAAACTCAAAATAATAATCAAAAATAATCAAAAAGTTGAAAAAGTATCGGGTAGGGTTAGGGTAGGTGTAGGGAGGGCTTTACTGTCCCAATATAAGGTTCGCATCCATTTAATAATTTGAAATAAAATGAAAATTTACACTCAATAAGTTAATATTGCATATTGTTTTATAATGTACTACAATACTGAGGTGCAGATAATTGCCACTATTTGCAATAAGTAGTATAAATAGCAGAAAATCCTGCTATTTTAACAGTGTAAATAGAATCTATAGCTATTTGCACTTAGTGTAAATAGCATATCACCAAAAAATGCTGCTATTTTCACTTAGTGTAAATAGCATCTATCGCTAAGAAAATATGCTATTTGCACTTAGTGCAAACAGTGCACTTTTTTTTGGCGGTGGCGGCTGTTTGCACTTAGTGTAAATGGCCTCTATCGCTATAAAATAAAAAATAAAAATAGAGCACAATGTACTGTATTAATTTAAAGCAATTTTCTGTATTTATTAATTTTTTTTTTTTTTTACAGGTATTTAATATTTTGCACTTCACTGCATTGTGTTTTAGGGTTAATGGAAATGTCTAAAATGAATGGATAATGAGTTGCCAGTGCTTTTTCTGTTATTTTACAGATTTATTTCTTATAGCGTGCTAATGTTTTAATGTATTATTTACTTACAATTGTTATTGTGGGCGTTAATAATTAACTAATTAAACATTTTATATTTTTATTTTCAAATAGTTAAAAAAAAAAAAAAATTAAAATAAAATAGTTACAATGAAATTAGTAACTGAGAATTGTGTAATTTTACTGGTATTGGTACCGACCGACTATACTAAAATTCTGGTATCTAGAAAACACTAATACAATGTATTCTCTATAGAAGTAATATGAATAGCATGTTATTCAGAGCTCTTGACACTAAACCATTAAACTGTTCTCTCTCTCTATCTCTTTCATAATATCTAGCTGTCCAACATTCTTTAGGCCCAATTTGTGGTGCTCTTCAGTAGATTGGCGTGGCCTGACTCTGCAGCAGATTGTTCACTTTGTTCCACAGCACTTTTCTCAGGTCTAATTTGTGGTGCTCCACAGTAGGATTGTTCAGGTCTGTTTTTGTGGTATTCCACACTTGATTGCTGTGTTCTGTTTTGGACATTGAATAACATCTCCCAGGTTTGCATGAATCGATTTCTTTTGGCTTTTACTGCAGTATTGGTCACTTGGGCAGACTCATTCAAAAAGGTTTCTTCTGGCGTTTTATCTCATTTCTCAAGTCTCGTTCTGTTTGGAAAGTTCTTAAGCCCTTAAAAGTTGTTTCTTTATTCCCTTTTTGTTGTGTTGCATATTGCTCTCGTATTGTGCTCATGTCCTGTGGTTTGAGCTGCAGGTTTGAACTGCTATGCTGCCTTATGTTGTGTTTTATGCTGTTTTATGCTTGTATGCTTTTGTGTCATCATGTTTATATGCCTCCATCAGATCGCTTTGATATATCAGTTGTTTCTGCAAGACATCAAAGTGAATAATTGGAGATCAAATGGAGTCTTAAAGAGACGATTCTGTCATCCAGTATTCATTCTCATGTCATTCCAAACCTGTGTGATTTTCATTCTTCTTTGAAACACAGAAGAGGATAGTGAAAGTCAATAGGGTCCAGTGGGATTCAACATTCTTTAAAATATCTCCTTTTGTGTTTCACAGAAGAAAGGAAGTGATGAATGTTTGGAACGACATGATGGTGAGAGAATAGGCATTTGTTCTCCCATGTGTCTCTTCAATAGATCAGAAAAGATCTCAATGATGCTCAAACTGGGCTCAGTTTTGCCGAGGTATCAGCGCCTGCAAGAATTTTATATGAACTTAGCCTTGTCTCATTGAATATTTCCAAAATGAAATTATACGAGCAATGCTATCACATTCATTGGTTTTGTGTTTTTATTTCTCTCATGCAGTTTTATTGGAAACACCCTGATTCTGAAATGAAACATAAATGAGAATTCAACTGAGCTGTGACATGACTGGGCGGTAAATGGTATCATATCGAGATAGCGATAAAATTTATGTCAATAACGATGATAAGCTCTGGAAGTTTTAATCTAATAGCCTATCATACAGCAGAAATAAATGCAACAACAACCATTAAGTGCATGTCGCTCATAAGTCTGTGTTTTCTGCACGTCTCTGTGAATGATTGCCGTGGTTGTGTCTATTACACAAACACAAACACATGTGACACTCACAGTGTTTTCAGCATCTGCCGTCTCAATATATGAGGACATGCACACATGAACTTAATCTTCAGAGCTGTTCTGAAGGTCACTTCACAAGCTTTTCACTGTTTCATTTGAGAAGAACTACCATCAAATACCCATTAAAACTCAAAGATCTTCATGAAAAACCTCCAAAATAAAAGTTTGCTTTAACTTGAAGAAATTATGACAGATATATAATCTGTTGTATAAAATGTACTTCTCGAAGCAATAATAATAATAATAATTTTAAGGAATATCATACAACCAATATATTTTTCATCCATGTTTTAAATTATACAGTTCTGTTGTGCAAAATCTTTTTTTGGCAAAAATAAAAATACAGTGTTTTGTTGTAAATTTGATTTACAACATACATTTGTTTGTTTTGTTCATACATTTCATTAGACACATTTTTAATAATAAATTTGTACTGGATTATAAAACAGAATCCAAAACAAATATATACATAAATAAATAAAATGGAAACCACAAAATTTAGTGAAAAATAAAATGGATTTCATGTGGCCCTAAATTAAAAGGGAGTTAAATTGTGAACAAAGGTTATGCTTGCATTTTTTCTCAAGGTCTAACAAACATGTGGATAGCATTTCCTTCACCATGATAAATATTGTCGATATTATATGATATGAAAAAATATCATAACGATATTTTTGGTCGTATTGCCCATCCCTACTGTGAAAGTTTATACTTTTATTATAAATGATCATATAAATATAAATTATACTGTTTAATAATTTCTTGCCACTTTTTGTAGTCAAGTTATTTTAGCAATAGATACCTGTTTGTAGGTTTTGTTGTTGTTGTCTATTTTAATTTATTGACAGTTTCTTAGTTGTTATGTAATAATTGTGACATTATGGGGACTCCCAGAAAATAAATAAATAAATAATTTTTAGCATTACAAATTAGCAGCTTAGCATGGCAAGACTTCAGGGTGTTTGTTTGCACGGTTGTGTTGTTGATCTCTGTAATCTGTTGTGCCATTCTTGTTCACTATGTTTTTTTTTGGTTTGTTTTTTAATGGAGTATCATGTTTGTTTGTTCGCTTGCATGTATTGTTTTGTACTTGTTTGCTCTGGCGTGATGTTGTTTGCGCTGTGTTTGTTTGCACTGTTGTGTTGTGTTGTTGATGGCTCTGATCTGTTGTGTTGGTCCTGATTGCTCTGGTGTAGCGCGGTGTGTTTGCTCTGGTGTATTGTGCTGTCTGTTTTTCATTCTGCAGTGTATGTCAGTTCTGTCTCTCTTTCTCTCTCAGGGAGTGTCCTATAGATACCAATTACATCCACTCAGGAAAAGACAGCGCGAAAGAGAAGTAGGGATGGAGCAGAATGAGTGGGAAGGAATAGGACAGCGAATGCACGGGAGGGAGAACGAGTGAGAGAGAGAGGGAAGACGGCAGACAGACAGAGAGAAATTGGAGGAGAGAGATTCCGTCTGTGAGTGTAATAGTCTCCTGCTGTCAGACTCTGGGGAACGAGAGAGAGAAAGAACGAAGGAGAGAAATGGGAGGGAGATCATGGAGACGAAAGGATGTATAGTGACAGAATTGAGGGAAAGAGAGAGCAAGAGAGGCCGAGTTGCATGCACAGAGCATAAAAGACTAAAGTGAAGAACTGAAGGGGAGAAACAGAAGAGAACTGTTTAAAAAGGAGGGATGAGAGAGAGAGAGGTATTGCTGAGGAGAGCAGCGAATCCCTCCATTTAAAGTCTGATCGCAGTGAAGTGTGGTTTGCACAATGCAGCGCACTGAATATTTCATACTAGCCTGAGTGTAGGTTTATGTCCTGTATGTGTGTGATTTCTGTCTGTATGTAAATGCTTTCATTTATGAATGAATACAAGGAACCCTACTGTCCAATAATGCAGTGTGTGTTTGTGCAAGTGTGCTGTTATGTGGCATGAGAGTGTGTGTGTGTGTGTGTTGTTGTGAACCCTACATTTGAGTCTTTGTCCACTTTGACACGTACGTGCAGTCGTACATGAAGTGTGTGTGTGTGTGTGTGTGTGTGTGGTAATTATGAGAGAGGGGCTGCTTACAGTGAACGCTACTTTGGTCTATTGTGTGTGTGTGTGTTCGGTTGAGAGCAGAGGGAGTCTTTGTGCTGCCGTCCGAAATAATTCCCATCATACTTCAGTTCTCTGAGAACAAAATAACTCTGATTCTAACTGAAAAAAGAGAGAGTATATTGATGTTTCTTCTCATCGTACAACTTTTCTATCACCAGCAAACTTTGGAACACACACACACACACACACACACACACACACACACACACACACACACACACACAAACACAATTACCAAGCTAAATGAAGACATACTATAGACTTCTGTTGTTTTATTTAATGCTGATTGGTGTGGGTGGCATGCAATCTAATATCACAGTATGACTAATACTACATTGCAGAAATGGTATATATCACAATCTAGTTGTTTTTGCTGGAAATTCAATTACAAAAGGTTTTATATATTACATAATGCAATAATGTCTGTTTTTAATAAGCTTGTGACTTAAATGCTTTAAAAATAAAAGGGACTTCATCTAATTTTATTAGATTGTGTTTTTGAAACTTAATGGGCACAAACCAAAATATCAGATTATTCAAATCTGGCACCAAGTCTGGCACTATGTTTTGTTGAGTCACTTTGACATAGAAACAATACTGCATACATATAAAATTATTAATATTTCTAAAATTATATACATATGTATTATATAATTGAATACAATATGATACAATAATAAATACAATAAAATACAATAATAATAATTATAACAAATAATAATTATAAAGAAAAACTTAAATATTTCATATAATATTAAATATGAATAATTAATGAAGTAGTAGTCATAATAATAAAATAATATATATAATTAAATTAAGAAATTATATATTAATATTGTCAGGAGATGCAACAAATATCTTATCAAATAGATAATGTGTTTTTAATTGATTTCACTTACTCAAACCAAAGCATTGCTTACATCAGTGAGGGATTAATTTTTAATATATATTTTTTCTTTTTGTAAAGGCCCGTTTTTACTCACATTTAATCCTTGCTGAGTGTTAATTTTGAAGCCCGCCTCCCCTTAAAGAAACGATTTTGCATTTTAGACTAAAACCAACATTATTTATTATTCATTCTTACCTTTGAGGACATCCCCAGCGGGAGGTTCTGTCAGTTATAGCTTTAACGTCTGTGGGTAATTTTGTCCCTGATGTATAGTTAAGTAAACACAACATTCACACTCACAGCATATATAAAATGGGCCTCCATACATTGCAAACTCCCATTGATGCTTTCTTAATTTTGATGTGTTGCTTTATCTTTTCTCTATTCTGTCTTTTCCTTAAAATGAAAGAAAACAAAGCAAATAAACAGATTGCAGTTTGTGTTTCGTGTATGTGGGTTCAGGTCGCTTCGTCTTGAGGGTCAAGCTTCAGGTCATAGCGGTTGCCCCTGGTAACCTCCCCTGTCTGGTTGCATAGCAACCTTCTTCCTTTGTTCTAAAATGATTTAATTTATGGTTTATCTTCTTCACCCCCCCCCCCACCCTTTCTTTCACCTCTCACTGTCACTCCCTCTATCTGTCTCTATATCTCTCTTTCTCCCTCAGGACCCTGTTCTCTCCTCTCTTTGCTTCTATCCATCACAAGTCTCTTCTAGGCTCCTGGCGTCTGTCGGTGTGCGTATGAGCGAGAGAGAGATGGAGAGATAGTGAGCGAGAAAGTGCTGGAAGTTGAGTCTATACTGCTGTGTTTGTTAGTGGTTCGAGTATGTTTATGGTGGCATTGTGGTGGCTGAGGTCACTGTGTGTCTGTTTGCTTGATAAAGAGATCTCATATCTCCTCCTCCTTGTAATTGACCTCTTATTTCTCAAAGTGCTTTATTGGCTGCAATTCACTCAATACCTGCCAAAGCACTAAGTGTTCTTTTTCATTGGCTGCGTCTCAAAGCTAGTGTGCTGCCTTGACAGCGGTTTTGGAAATCATAGGCGTAGACTGCACTTTTGAGCATCATCATTGGGCGTGTCTGAATGTTTGATGTTAATTTAGTGAGCTCCCTACCTAGACAACACCTTTGTTATGTTTAAATGTACTGCAGACAGCTTTTTGGTAATTATAAATTCTAGACTCATTTGAATTGAACTTAGTGAGCTGTCTACCCTATTTGTAGGCAATGTATGTATAATCAATCAAACAAACAAACAAAAAAAAAACAAACAAAAAACAATTAAAGGGGTCATATGATGCTTTTTTTAAAGATCATTATTTTGTGTATTTGGTGTAACAGAATATGTTGACATGCTTTAATGTTCAACTCTCAAACTATTCGTTTTCTACAAAGTCCCTCCTATCTGACAAGCGCAGTCTGTTCTGATTGGCCAACTGGCACAGTGCATTGTGATTGGCCGAACACCACAAGCACTCGTCGGAAATGAACACCCCTTTCCATAATCGCGAGCTTCAGCTTTCAAAATAAAAGTAAAGACAGTTAATAATGTCCTTAGTTTTACCATCAGTTCAAGCCCGAGAGGGGAACAGAGTCGCGTGACAGACACAGTGATGAAGCTCGTATGTGTTTGCACACAAGCTGCGATTAAGACAGCTGACTCCACTGTGATGTCACTGTCACTCACACACACACACACACACATGATGCGCAAAACTCCGCATTTGAACAGTTAATAGCAAATACTTAAACTAATAACAAAACATACATACAGTCGCTGATTCAGAAGCGCCAGATTGTCATATCAAAGTCAGAATTACCTCCTCTCCTAGGTTCACGAAATGTTCATCCATAAAATGCGTTGTGATAACATCTGGGTTGTGCTGTTCTGTTTTAAGTAATCTTAATGATTCCTAAATGCATCTACTTCCGCAAGGCCAAATAAAGTGCTTTTGCTTTCACATAGAAGCACACAGCGTCTCTCTGACACAGCTGCATCAACACTACTGCAGTTACTGAAACCACGCCTTCTTTCTTTGCGTGAACATTTGGGTGGCGTTACGCAAATATTTCCACATCGTGACGCAGACATGTGGGGGCGTGTTTGAATGAGCCATTTTAGGGGGGCGTGGCAGAGTCTTAACTTTGATAAAGAATATCTCTTTGGTTTTGAGACTTTAGTCTTTGCAACTTCAGGGATCTTATCTATGCACAATCAGCTGGTAACTCTCCAAAGAGAAAGGAAAACTTGAAATCGCATCATATGACCCCTTTAAGCTACTTTTTATTTAGGCAGCATTTTGTGCATCATGTGCATGCTTGAATGTTTTAATTTAATTGAGCTGCCAATTAAATGCTGACAGCATTTTTGGGCCTTATAAATTTTGGACATTCAATGGAAATTATTGTGCTGCCTATGTAGGCAGCATTTTCAGACATCATATATTTAAATGTATAGAGTGAATGTTTAAATCGAACCTACAGTAATGAGAATAGTGAGCCCACTTTTGGGTGTTATACTGTTTGTTAGAATTTAGACAGCATAGTAGGGCCTTAAAATCTGGACATGCAAGCATTTTAATGGAATGGAGTTCTCTATCTAGACAACATTTTTGAGCATTGAATGCATTATTGAATGTTCAAAACAAACCTATTAAGCTGTCTGTCTGTCTAGTTTTGGGGCATAAAATGCATGTTTGAATGTACGAGCGCCCTTCCTATACACAGCATTTTTGGCCATCATAGGCAAGTTCAATATACTGAACAGAACAGCAAGTGAACGGCTTACCTAGAAAATATTTTTGTTTTGCCATCATAATCCTGTTTGAAACAAAGTGAGCTTGGGCATCACATGCACATTTGATTGTTCAAAGTGAATCTAGTGAGCCACCTATCAAGCATATCTAATGTTGTTTAGATAGGCAGCTTACTAGGTTTTGAGACCTAGCCATTCTCTCTCTCCACCTCTCTCTTTTTCTCTGGGTCATTCTGTCCCTTCTTGCCCCCTGCTCAGTCTCTCTCTCTGGGGGGTGAGATAGTGAACTAACAATGTTTGACAGGCAGAGAGAGGAGGGTGGCATTACCAACAACAACTGTGAAAAAGAGCGGGAAAGAGGAAGAAAAAAGAGAGAGAGAATGAATCCTTCAAGAAATGATTTTGAGTTTTCAGTCGTTTAACGAATTCTTCATCTGCTGTAGAGTGATGGATGATTTGTATGTTATAACAGCTATAATGTAAATATTTACATTGAATTATATTTTCTAAGAGATTTTCTATAGCATCTTAATGGGAACTTGATTTTAGCTTGATCCTGCAACTCAAGCAAGCAAAAAATTGTTTGTGTACTCAATTTAATAATGATGTTGTAACAATAGTGTTGTTCCAGTATCATTAATATTAAATCTATTAATGTGAAATGTGGTCAGCAAAACTGAAAAGGAAAAAGAGGAGGAAAGGATGAAAAAGGAGGGTGAATGACATAAGGATAAGGGCGTACACACCCAGGGGGGCAGTTATGGGGCAGCAGCGCGTGTGTGTGTGAATGGTTGGGGGCAGTAATAGGGCAACAGCTGGCATTGAGTGGGGGGTTGGAGAGGGTCATGTCGACAAACCCTCCCAATGACCTACTAATGTACTGCATACAGCTAAACACAAGTGTTGACTTGAGTGTGTGAACTACCATTCAAAAGATATTCGATACGTTTTATTTTTATTTATTTTTGGCATTTTTGCTTTATTTGATAGGACAGTAGGTACACAGGAAACAAAGTTGGAGAGAGAGAGGGGGGACGGGATTGGGAAAGGTCCGCGAGCCGGGACTCGAACACAGGATGCCCGAAGTGCAACGGCGCTACATGTCGACACGCTGCCCACGAGGCTATCGGTGCCAACATTCGATAAGATTTTTAAAAATGTTTTTAAAAGTTTCTTTTGCTCACCAAGGCTGCATTTATTTGATCAATTACAGTTAAAAACAGTAATAGGGTGAAATATTATTACTGTTTTACAAATGACTGTTTTCTAATTGAATCTATTTTTAAATGTAAATTAATCCCTCTAATGGCAGCGCTGAATTTTCAGCGTCATTACTCCAGTTTTCAGTGTCATACGATCCTTCAGAAATCATTCTAATATGCTGATTTGGTGCTTCAGAAACATTTCTGATATTATCAATGTTTGTGCTGCTTAATATTTTTGTGGAAACCGTGATACATTTTTTGATAAGTAAAAGTTCAAAAGAACAGTATTTAATTGAAATAGAAACCTGTTGCAACATTAGTGTCTTCACTGTCACTTTTGTTTAATTTACTGTGTCCTACCTTGTTGAATGAATTCATTTCTTTGAAAAACGTCTTACTGGCCATGTGGGTAGGTGACGTGAAAATTCTTCATCTGTTCGTCTCTCTCTCTCTCTCTCTCTCTCTCTATATATATACACACACACTGTATATTTAACCTTAATTTTTAATAACAATTTTTGCACAAGATAAAAGCATGAGTACTTTGTGTTGCAAAATAAAAAACAAACAGCTTTTTGTTTTGTTTTGTTTTCAAGTTGTTTTGTTTCTCTGTGAAACAAGACATATTTACTTGAAAAAAACTTTGTAAGATAGTTAACCTAATAGAATATATCTTAAATTTTTAATAAAAAAAAAATGCTGGTTAAGAAAATGATTTTGCAGTGTAAAATGCATTTACATTATACACTTTTCCTTATATATTACTTTAAAGTATAACCTAAAATTTTGACAATGAATAAGTTAATGTAATTTTTAGCATAACCTGATATTGCCAAGTGCAACGTGTTCCTGGGTCAACATCTTTGTTGACCCTGGAACAACATTGTGAACCACCAATCAGATTTCAAGAACCAGTTTATAATTGTTGTGAAGTTTAGGATTACAATCAGTGTTTGGTGCGTGTACATCAGTGTAATTCATCTATCAGTTCCTCTGATTTTAGGGATTACTCATGGGTAAGGTTAGGTTTAGGTGTAAGAATATGGTTAAGATTGTATTTTTGGATTAAAATGTTGTTCCAGGGTCAACAAAATATGTTGACCCAGGAACACATATAACTCGGCAATATCAGGACGTGCTAATTTTTATCAGAATTTTAAACAGAATTCTAATTCTGTTGAAGTCTATCTCCATTGAGCTCCATAAACCAATATTTGGTCCCACACACACATTGCCAGACTACGATTAAGCAAATATGCTCCAGCAGTTAGAAGATCAAAACAAATCTTCATCAAATATATAAATGTGTGCAGTCTGACCGATCAATAAAGCAACAAGGACTTCACTTAGTCCAGCTGCTACACACACACGCGCACACAAGTGCACACACACACACAAAGCTGGACATCAGAGAGGAACCAACAGGATGTTTAGTGCCAATCAAACGTTAATCAGGCTGCAAAATAGACATCTACATATGCAGTGGAGGAAACAGAGAGACCGTAACGGAGGCAGAGAGACGGAGGAGAGGGCGTAGAGGTGAGAGAATACCAGAGGGAAAATATGGAGAGACAGAGAGAGACAGATGGAAGGAGGAGGAAAAAGAAAGAAGTGAAGCACAGATGGAGAGAGATGAGAAAGGAGGAAAAGGGAAATTGAGAGATGAAGGGGTTATTTTTCACTGTCTGTTTTTGGACAGTATTTATTACACTTCAACCTGTGTTATCTCTCACATACAAACACTCATCTTCTCCCTCCCTCCCTCCCTCTCTCTCATTTATTTTTCTCTGTCTCTCCTTTTGGCTTTCTTCGTCAGTCTTTCGCCGTATTCATCTGTTTATCTGTAATCTTTCGCTTTTGTCTCTTTTCAGCAGCCGTCCTCTCTGCTCTCTCTCGTCTATGTGAGGAGGGTGTAAACGATGTTGCTTTAAATATAGGCTGTGTGCTTTCTACACCCTCACACATTTGTGTATGTGAGCGAGAGACACCTAGAGAAAGAGAGAGAGAGAGAGAGAGAGCGAGCGAGAGCGAGATGTGATTGAGAATGACACTGTCTGGGTGTTTTTAACTCAACTGTGTGTGTGTGTGTGTGTGTGTGTGTGTGTATGTAAATACTCTAAGGCAGCGCTTTGGGTCACAAAAATGGGTCACAGGGCTGCAGACGGCAGGATGAACAATGCTAAATGGGAATAATAAATTCTAACTAACCATATGATCGTGCATGGCTAAATAAACAGGCTTATCAGCTGCTCAGAGGAACGTGAAAGCACTTTCCGTGTCTTTTGTTGTTTACATCAAAAGCAGTTTGTCCAGTCAAACTCTGCGGAATTTTAGGACAAATTTATCTGTCACTTTGTGGAAGATGAAACAAGATAAATTGAAAATCCAGGCTAAATACAGGGTTCACTAGCATTGAGGATAAACACAGTTTGAGCTGAAATGCATAAATGCATTTTAAAAAAGTGAAATGAATGATTAAATCAAATCAAATTGAATTAAAAATGAAGCATTTCGAATTTGCAGATCAGTTCAAAATGACTTTTGAATTGAATCAAAAACCTGTTAATCAAGAATCAAATCGACCTAAAAGATTCACACTGCTAGGTTTGTGCGTTGAATTATTAGCTGATTCCAAAAGCATGAAACAGAAATTGGCATTGTCTTTTCTTCTGTTCTGTGATATAACTGAGTGAAACAGCTCCTTGAACAAGAAAAATGTTGGGCGGGCTAGATTTTGTCCTTCGGGGATTGATTGGATCATAGTCGTTCACTAATTGATGCGATCTCACGTGAGTGACAGGTTGCTGGATTGTTGGCCTGCCTTCGCGCAAGTCATCAGAGAAGAGATGCTGTTGCGAGGGAGAGGGCACAGTAATGTTTTTGATTAAAGAGGACGCATTCATTTTTTTTTTAAACTATGCACACGGATAAATATTTTATAATAAACACTGCAATATTCTATTAAAAAAAAGAATAGTCAGTTGATTTCTTGGTGATTTTAAACAATCATTTTGTTGTTGAAAGCCTTTTTAAAGACATTTTTCTTAACTTTTGTTTGATGAACACCTGTTGATTCAATGTAAAATGTGGTTCCTAATGCAAAAGGTACGGCTGAGTCTTTTTATATATTTATTAAATCAAATATCTATTAAATATATTTACATTTATTAAATCTATTAAATTTAATAATATTTAGTAAAGATCTAATTTTTTTGTTTTGTTCCTGGCACATTTGGAACAATATGAAGTTAAATAGATAAATGATGGCAGAATTTTCATTTTAGTCGAACTATGCCATGAATTTTGTTGCGTACGTTATCGAGGACCATTGTGATTCAAAATAAAGTGGCAGTGACATATATTTGTGTACTGTGTTCCAATCACGCACAGATAAGACGGTTAACGCCCTGCACCCTTCAGACTACTCACTTTAAGTGCTCTGCCCTTTGGAGTGAGTAGGACATAGTGGTGTTCACTTTGAAATTGAATTCACCCATATTCTCTCTCTCTCCCCATTTCCACTTCACTCCATCCACTCAGTGATTAGAGTTGAGTCAGTGTCCTGACATAACCAGTTAAATGGATCAGATGCCATTTTGAGAGTCTCAGTAAGTGCCCCCTGCAGCAGTTGTCCACTGCACAGAGAGCGTGTGTGTGACCCACTAATCGCTTATTAACTGCTAACACCGCTCTAATTGGTTGCCGATAAGTAGCCCGCACCGTGTGCGCTAAAGCTAAAGGCTAATTTTAGCTTATTATCTGTTGGCATAGGTTCATTGGGTTTAGAAAGCTAACACTAATTCTACCACTGTGTCGGTTTGGATATTCGCACACACACATTGCCAGATGTTCTGTAATGTAGATGCTGAGATTTACTCTTTTCTCATCCCTTCTGCTCAAGCTCTATTTTTAAATGCAGCGTCTCGTTAAAGCCTTTTAAGCTAATCAGGCTGAGTTCAGCCCGGCTTCACGCCTGCCCGGCGCACCTGCGTTTGTCCCACATATTTGCCCGTGGAAAGCCGGCATTTGGCCTGCGATTCAGTAGGTTAATCCCCAGTGCTAGCAAAACATCAGGCTAGAATTAAGCCAGCATTTAGCCTGAATCAATCCAAGATTGAGATTGACCAAAAGCGAGCATCATTAGGCTAGTGCGATATCAGCGTCGGGCCAAGTTTAACTCAGCACTCAGCCAATGTTAGCCTTGCAATTAGCAATATTTGCCCCGTCATTCAGCCAGCATACGCCCAACATTCAGCCAAGTTTTGCCCCGTGTTTAATCTCTTTGAGTCCAGAGCTTGGCCAATGCCAAGCCAGCATTTGCCCAGCATTCACTAAACATTAGCGCTCCTTTCAAGCTGCCATTAGCCTAACATTCAGACAGCGCTTCGCCTAGAGTTCATTCAGCACTGGTCAGCATTAAAAAGGTCATCGATTATAACCTAAGTGGTAATTATTGGGTAAAGTGGAGCATGGGCCGCCCAGGGCGGAATTATCATACAGCTAGACTCACATTGGCATTACATCTGGCCTTTATACACACACTTACAAGGACACATTTCCAATAGAATGAGTTAAGTTGTCATCTTTTAGATACCTGAAGGGCTCTACAGTACATGTGTTGGATCAAACCTCAATCTCATAAACACTAAGCAACCAATAAAAAAAAGTAAGTAGTCCTTACCTGCGCAAAACTTATTATGATGCTAGAATATTCTCTGTGGTTTCCAGGGTTTTCTGGATGGTTGTCAGGTGTTTTTATGTAGTTGCTAGGGTGTTCTGGGTGGTTGCTATAGGGACCTATGAAATCCGATTTATTTGCATTTTTTTCCATTTTAATTTTTCTAGACTCTGTTTTAATGGTTAAATTAAATGTCATTCATGTCTAATTAATTGAAATCATGAAACTTACAATATTAATCAGAAATGTATTAAAAGTTTAAGGCCCTATAAAATGTTTTATTTTTTTCTTAAATTCAGTGTTATTTTTACCAAATTCTGTTTTCCATTAATTTTCTGGATTCCATTTTAATTGCTTCATTAAATATTAATAATCAAAAACATATCTAATTAATTGATTTGATAAACTAATAATTTATTATTTTATTTATTTCTTTTTTTTCTCAGAAATACTGTGTTGTGTATTTAATTTTTTTCTGCTAAATAAATTCTGGTTAGTAATTTTTCTGGTAAATATTCCTTTAAAAATAATGTTTTAATAATACTTTTATTAATAGTAGTAGTACTGTTATTACATTAAGTAAAATCCATTCTTTCTAATAGAAATGCACAGAACATGCAGGATTCATATATAAATAGTATTTTTGCGGCTTAATATGCACAGACACTAGTCCATATCATGTTTTGATTAAAGTGTAGTTGACCTACTTGTTGTAGGTCTTGTATCCATCCAAAATTTGAAAAGTTGCACAGATGTACTAGTTGTAGTTGACTTTGACAAACAGACATTTCATAACCTCTCTTTTACTCAGTATTTCTGGTGGTTGCCAGGGTGTTGCTATGCAGCTGCTAGGCTTTTCTGGGTCCTTTGAGAGGACCCACCCCCAAGTTTCAATCTGATATTACAATTTGACCTGGATTGTTCACTCCTTAAGTATTTATTTTTTTCACCAGGTGAGAACCACACTTCAGATCACTGAATTGTGTGATAGCAAAAAAAGTAATAGCACAGGATGCGTGATTTAATGTATTATTCATGCATGCATCGAAAATGGTGCAGGATAATTTACATATTGAAATTTAATACTTAGGTTTTCTCTTATTCCATATATAAGCACATATATGAGCAAGCACGACTAATTACACGTTTTCTATTCTGGAGACATCAGTCAACGTTTTAATTATCATACCTGTTTAGTTTTCTTCCTCTCTCTTTTCTTGCACTTCCTGGTCTTCTGTTTCCTTCTCTGGCGATTTTCACAGCATGAGGTGCAGGCAACGTTAACGATGCCATTTTCTTTTCTTTTTTCTGCAAGAAATACGCAGCACTGCACTCAAAGATCATGATGATGGGGACGAAGCATCTAATTTTCACCTAAGTCTCACTCTCATTTTCTCAGTCTCCTCCTGCCTCTAACTATAGCTCATTTTATGATGTTTTTTTTTTTTTTTTTGTCTTTTTGACTCTAATATCTTCTCATTTATCTCTGTCTTGTTGCTCAGATGATGACCCCTTCCAGCCAGTGACCCAAGATGAGACGGTGGCAGTGGGTGGGGTGGTGACCCTGACCTGCAGTGTGAAGGAAAATGATAACTCCTCTCTCCAGTGGTCCAACACGGCTCAGCAGACCCTGTACTTTGGAGAAAAGAGAGGTGAGCTGCCATTATTTACTCATCCTTATGTTGCTCCAAACCTGTATGACTTTCTTTCTTTTGTGGAATGCAAAAACAGATGTTTTGCATAATGTCCTGGCTGCACTTTTCCCATATAATGTAAGTGAAAGGGGACCCTAAGAACTCCAAAAATGGCAAAAAAGCACCAAAAAGTACTTAGTTGTTGAATATATTTCCATCTGCCATAACTTTCAGATCTGATTCACATAATTTTATTTAGGCATTGTCTTAGCAAACATTCATTTGGTCTGGCTACATTATGTTTAGTAACTCTCTCTTTTCACGATCCATTCAATACCTGAAGATAAAACAAAGTCTCGTCATACAATTTTAATCATTCGAGTATTTTTACATTTATTTATTTATTTAGTAGAATATCCGTTTCCCACAAAAAGTATCAAATTACAGATAAAAACTGGTTGTAAATGGCAATTCACATTGATTTTAACAAATGGACATTTCATGACCTCTCTTTTACTCAATCGCTTTTAAAATGTGGTCTGTTATTGCAATTACTCTCACCATTTTGGCCTGAACAGGAAATTGATTTTCGTTGGACCCTTCCTTAGAGATTTCTACAGAGCTCTCAGTCCCTCAACGCCAAACACAAAAACAATGCGTGAGACACCTTCCTAAAACATTAATATCACCCTAAAAACAAACAGGTGGCTCTGTGATAACAAAAAGTGAGGTGATGGAGAGAGAAAGACAGAGAGAGAATAGAGGGGTGACCTGATTAAAGAGGAAAACAAAAGAAGGCGACAAGAGAGCACCATGAAGAAGCAGAAATAGAAAACAGTCTATTGAACGAGAAGGAAGGAGTGTTAAAAGAAAGGTGGAGAGAAATACAGTCTCACAGATGGACTTTAAAAAAAATCACTTTTTTAATCTTTTTTTTCTTCTTGTTTTCACAAAAAACACCCTTAAAGCTACATAAATGTATATTTTAAAGTGACTTTTTAATGTGGATAAAAAAAATTCTAATGAAGAATTTTTCTTACCCTATTTCTTTAAGTATAAATCCAGCTAAAACACTACTGTAGAAAAGAGAGAGAGCACACTAAAAGGAGAACAGGAGACGCACACATACGCACTAGTGAGAAGAGATGAACAGATTAGTGTGGAGAAACGATGGATGGGTGGATGAGCGAAAAAAGATAAAGGGAGGAATGACAAAGGAGGAGTGTGTGCATGAAAGAGCAGGATGGAGGACAGAGGAACAGCAGCTGATGAAGACAAATTAAGTGCCCTTCACTTACTGATAAACCATGAAGCACACACACATTTACTGTAAATCTGTGTTAGACAGTTCTCCTTTTGTTCAAAGGTGAAGTGTGTAATTTTTGCACCATTAGCAAAAATAATAACTTTTCAAACAGGTTTTCCTGTGCATTAGCATATGGATGACCTTAAAGCATACAGACATGCTTTACTTTTTAATTCTTTTTAAATTATTTAAATTCTTATTCTTTAATGCAATTGTTTTTATATTTGAGGTAAACATTTTCAACGCTTGACTTGCTCTGATAATCCACAACAGTTTTTGGCCTATCAGAACAGAGGTCTTTTACATATAGAATTCCTTAATGTGCATCTTGGTAGTTTCCAAGGCTTCGTTGCACACAAACCTAATCTGAGGACTGACTGTCTTGTCTTCACTGTCATTTTTCTGGAGAAATCTGTGTAGTCAATATTCAGTGTATTTACATGGGTTGCTATAGTAATAATGTCAGAATCAGCACGATGCCAAGAGACTTTCTCATACAACAACGGAGAGTAGCTGTCACTGGAAAGAGAGCACAGAAAACTGAAAACTTTGCCTTTACTCATGTCTGTCATCCCGCTGTGGTGCTGAACTCACAAGATCTGTAAGAGAACAGAGGCATTTTATGCATTCATGCATACTGGGTCCAAAACTGCTGACTCGCTCACTATTCACGACATAGTGAACGTCACATGGGTTGTTAGATGAGGAAAGAGTAAGCGAAAATGAATGTATTCAGACGATATTGCACACTCTATATGATGTGCAATACTCGATTCTAAATAACAGACAAAAAACTGCTTTAAAATCTGATCTGACCTTTTATACTTGGTTCACTATTTGTGAGATAGTGACGGTCACAAGGTTTGCTAGATGAGGAAAGAATAAGCGAAAATTAGTGACCTTTTAGACTATTAAAAAATCATACTTTAACTAGATTTCAAAAGAACGTAGTGTGAATCAGGTTTGTACACATAAGATTTCTTCTGTTTTTTAACTACAAAAAAACAAGCCTGATACAGCAAAAAAAAAAAAAAAAATGGAAGAGTTGGAGAGATGGTGGAAAGTAATCACATAAATCTAAATCACAATGGTTTCGTTGCCAGACACCTTGACTATGGTTATCAGTGGACTTCAGAGGGGGAAATAAAATGCTAAAAATTGTAGTATATGACACTTATGTAGTGTATGTGTTATTCTTATCTGCTCTGTCTTTTTCAGCACTGAGAGATAACCGTATCCAGTTGGTAAAGTCCACGGCCACAGAGCTGATAATCACCATTGCCGACGTTCAGCTGTCAGATGATGGAGAGTACACCTGTTCAATTTTCACCATGCCTGTACGGACTGCACGAGCCACAGTTACTGTACTGGGTATGTATGTGTGAGTTTGCATTTTGAGTCAGAGTATTAGGAATCAGTGGAAATTGATATAGGGTGAATTTGGGTCAATTGGGACACTAAGCCATTAAGATGACTGGTGAAAAAATGGCCCAGTCATCCTGAAATAACCCTATATTTAGCGTATTCCTCATTCTTCTTCTTGTATTTCACTGAAAGTCAACGATCATGGGTGCCTTTAGCTTGAGAAAAAATCAGTTTGTTTAATGGCCTTTCAATTAATATATTTTGTGCAATCTGAAAGCAAGGCTTTTTCTATTAGATGTTTATGAGAGCTCTCAAAGTGGTGTTTTAGCCACAAATGTTCAATCATTGAAATGGTGATGGCATCTGACACCATTAGAAAATTAAAACATTCAATCAAACACAGCCGGAAGACAGACATAGTTGCTGTTGTAAAATATTTAAATAAGTTTAGAATCTTGCTATTTAACATTGCCATTTTTAAACAATCTTTTCTTTTTGAAAAATCTGTCTATCTATCTATCTATCTATCTATCTATCTATCAGTGAGTTCATATAGTGAAAAATTTGTTAGCCTGATTCAAACCAATAACTCCTGAGTTATTGGTTGAAATGAAAAAAATGTTTTTTTTTTCTTTTGAATGATTAATGTAAATAAAAATCAGTCAGACTACACTGGTCATGCTCAGAGTTGGAAAGGTTACTCTGGAAATGTAATAGGTTACAGATGACAAGTTACCCTATTTAAAATATAATAAAGAGTGTAACTATTTCAATTACTTTATTAAAGTAGCTGATTACATTTGATTACCTTTTCTAATGAATGTTTTCAACTGTTATTCATTTTCAAACATTTAAACCAGACAGGGTTAACTTTACAGTAGTGCTCAACACTGATTACTGTCAGACTTTCAAAATCCTTCATCACTTGAAGATTAAGCCACCACAAAATCAGACTTTAGCACCTCTTTTTTACTGTGAGATCGTTCTAAGATTAAATGCTGATTTAAAATCATAACATTGAAATCAAATCTTTGCATAGCTATGATGGGAAACATTGGCATCTAACAATGCCTTGAAAAAACAGTCAATCTTAGAAAAATAAAGCATACACATAAACCCAAATAGTAAATAAAACAGTTATCTAATAAGCATGTGTTCTGTGTCCTAAACTCCTGAAACATTGGTGTCTTATATTTTAGAGCAATTAGGGAAAGAAATCAGCTAAATCTGTATGTGTGTCTGTGTGAAAATATTCAAATGTAATCCCCTTTGTAAACTGTAATTTAATTACACATTTTTCTCGGTAACTGTAACAGATTACAGTTACATTTATTTTGTAATTAAATTACGTAACTTTGTTACGTGTAACTAGTTTCTCTCCAACACTGGTCATGATGGTCATGTATTTTTGCATGTAGCTCAAGAGGACAACTCAATGCTTTCTTGACATAATTTTGCAGTGCACTTTCTTGTGATTTTTGCTAGCAGCTGATTTTGGGAGCAATGTTGCACACCAAAATCATAAAATATCCAGTTACACATTTTGTCGTTGATAACTGACATCTGTGCTTCACCTCTTTTGAAAAGCACCAGCCGCTCCTGGTAAGCATGTTTGATGTGACCAGGCCCACGCGGAACCTGCACACTTCTCCACATTTTCTGTACCGGTTTTTGGGGAAAATCTGCATAATTGATTTAAATACGGTAAAATGTGTTAAACGGAGCCGAAAGTACTGTACTCTTTTTGGCAGCTAAAAACATACAATTTGCCAAATTATTATATAAAAGAACATGCGAGGGGCGGGGGGTGTGGATGATGGACGTTTGAATTCTGCAGAAGTCTACAGAGCAGATTTAATTCGGTGCAAATTCCGTGCAGGCCTACTAACAAGTAGCTAGTTGCTGATAGTAAGACGCTACTTAGGGAGCAGAACTCTAGACAGCGATGCGCTTATTTCCCTTAAATTGCAATTCAAAATGTTATGTTTTTCGTTTTACATCTGTTTCTCTCTCACAGGTGTTCCAGGTAAGCCGGTGATAACAGGTTTTGATGATGCTGTTGAGGAGGGTGGCAAGGTTACTCTCACCTGCACGAGTTCAGGCAGCAAACCTCCTGCTAAACTACACTGGTACCGCGATCAAGAGGAGATACAAGGTACAAACACACACGCAGTCAGGTCAGAATTCTGCTCTGAACCCAAACTGTTGTCGTTCAGTAATTACAGTGTTCACTTTGTGTTTGTGCGTGTGTAGGGCGTCCTGATGTTGTGGAGTCCAACCCTGATGAACCGACCTACACAGTAACCAGCGAGCTCACCCTCACTGTCACCAGAAATGATAACAATGCTCTCATCGCTTGTGCGGTGGATCACCCGTCCATTGCCAATGGAGACAAGAGGACAGAGCAGCCCCTCAGCGTCTTGTGTAAGACACACATACAAAAGCCAGAACGCTTATTACTGTGTGATTTTAGATATGCCAACCAGAAGACATTCTGCTATTATGTTTATACATATAAAATGGGTGCTTCCAGCATAGACAACTTGATTTTAGTTATTTCATGTTTAATACACAAGTTGTGAATACTGTGTAATTGTAGGTTGCTTAAAGCTGGCATACAATATCATAACATGCTGCCTTAATTTAGAATTCAACCGATGTGCGTTCACACCATCACGCCTGTTTTTATCACCTATTTTACAACAGCTTCAAATTTTAAATGATGCAATTCTTAGTTAGTGACATTGACATTGCAATTAAAGTATCCACCTTATGTGGAAGTAAGTCTATGGGCGAGACATCCGGTTCATTAGCCGCTATAGGGAAATAACGAAAAGAATAACAATGTGCAGTAAACAGTAAAACTTTTTGCATCACAAACCAGTGTGTTCATAATCAAAATAATACACTAAAATAATATGTTAAGACACATAATTGTGCAATATCAAGCACCAAAACGAGCGGTTTTGTACAGCTTAAAATAGCTGGAAGCAAATTAGACCGGAAACAAGACCCATAAATTTTACAAACAGGCGCACCCATTTTTATGTGAAGAATAAGGTGGATACTTTTGATCAGTTCATGCATTTCCCAGAAATCAAACCCATGACCTTGGAGTTGCTGGCACCATCTTCTTGTTTGAGCCTCAACAATGTGTTAAAATGTATGACTGTTTTTAGAAGGTTTTAAACACAAGTGCTAAAAAAATCTGAAGCAGCTGTTTTGGT